>NW_015161968.1:735124-760778 GCF_001447785.1 Gekko japonicus
GCATTTCTTCTGGCTGCTCTCCTCTTCTCTGCATGACTCAAGTCTTAGCGAGCTGCTCAGTTGTTGTTGTTTTTTAACTAAAGTGTGCGCATGCTCAGTTGGGTGCTTGTGCGCATCCGTGGAGACTTGGGGAAAAAACCCTTTTTGCTAGGGGAAATGGGCGGGCGCCGGAACTACCACCGGAAACGCGATCAGACGCCCGCCCTTACCCCGCGGTTTCCGGAAACTAGTACCTCCGAGGTACTAGTTTTTTACCCCGCGTCTTCGGCGGGAAGCCTCTGGTGAGCCACGGGAGCTCTACGCTTCCCAGATGTGGCGGTGAGATCGCGCCCGGAAAATCCGCCTATCTTCCATCCCTGTAGCGTGGCTAATGCTCCGTGTGACCGGGGCCATAGTAGGGTTTACTTGGACAAGTTTCTGTCTCTCAACCTGTCCATACATCACAGGCTTGTAGCAAGCATTAAAGGAGAGTGCTTCATAAGTGTCAGTTTGAGGAAGGGTAAGATAAACATGTGACTTGGTAAAACAAGCAATAGCACTCTGGTCCATCGGTCAAAGAAGACGGGGACGGCAAAGGATGAGATGGTTAGACAGAGCCATAGATGCAACGAACATGAAGTTGAGCAAACTTCAGAGGACGGCGGAAAACCGGAAGGCCTGGCGTGATCTGGTCCATGGGGTCGCGAAGAGTCGGACCATGCTACTCTATAAAGCAAAAACAACCATCGAGTACACTACCAGCTGGATATTTTACTTGTGCTGGGTTATTTTGGGCATGCACCAGTTGTTCTTGGCTTGCTCTGAGCTCTTCCATTGTGAAAGGAGAAGAACAGGATTATTAATTGGGAGGCTTCCCATTCATAAATTTTTCAGTCAAGACAGACTGGTTCAACTTGTATTTCTTGAGTGTGATAATAAACACATTCCTGGCCACTATACTTATTACAGGGTCTAATTTTAGGTAAAATGCTTTGAGTGATGTTACTCAAAAGGGTTGCAGGCTTGAAAAGCAGAAGTTACAGATTGCAGAAAAATGCCTGTGCTGCTGTTGCAGTGAATCCATTAGACGGAAGGAAAAAGATCTTTATGTAAGAGCCTTCCCTTCCTCTTTTTCCCCAGTAAAGGATGCAGAACAATTAATAGAATTTGCATTAACAGCAATAAACCTGTCCCTTCTCATAATTGTTTAAATTGTTAGTGAAGGGAGGATATTTTCAGCAACAAATTAAAAAAGCTGGGTGAGAAATAGTTACTAAGGATGAGCTTCGCTTCAGTAAGCAGTATCACATTCACCATCTCTGTCCACCAAGGAAGCCTTTGGGGTATTCACTTTGTCCTTATATCTGGAAGAAGCTAAGCCCATGTACATGTCACTGCATTTATGTATATTTACCCCTTTTCATTCATGCTTCTCCCTTCTTCTCTTCTTGCCCATTAACTATCTTCAGTTACAGTTTCTGATTCTAGTCTAGGTATAGGGACCTGTTGGATTCCCCCCCCCCCCATGCTACTCTATAAAGCAATGCATAGGTAGTGTTGGTGGTGCTAGGAACACAAGCACTTGTAAGGGCCTGGAGCCTTCTAGCCTGGTTTTATTCCAGGGGAAGCAGCTGCTGCTTCCTGTTTCCTTCATCGCTCACCACTGGATGCCTTGTTCCATTAGTAGCTTAAAAACTGCAACCTCCCAATTGCTGACATGCTGGCCTATCTTAGTCAGATATGTATCCTGAACCAAACTGTGGGATGCATCTGTATTTGGGCATGAGCCATGTATTGGCAATTTGGATGTTTACTATCAGCTGCTAAGGACATATCTCGGTTTAGGTATGCTGACACACCCCAGGAAATACCCTTACAAACAAAGCACCTTCAGAACTAGTAGAGTTGCTTCATCTTTCTTGAGCTGTCTTCAATAAGTATATATTTCTAGAGAATTCAGTATTTGAAGAGCATTATTCTGTTGTTTTTAAAGAGGACAAAATCTTAAAGGGCCTAACAGTGCTCCAGAATGATTGCAGTATTCCCCTATCTTATCCACCTTCTCCTGCCCAACTACATAATAGACTAGGGAAAAGACCAAGGTGGTCAGTGGTGAAAGGTCTTCTTCACCTTTAAGGGCTGGAGACCCAAGTAGCTGCTGTCTCTGTAATCAGGAAAGCACTGCAAGACTGAAAGGGAGGCAATTTGTTCTCACTGCTCTAAGGGAGAGCTGGGTCACTCCTTTCTCTAGTTCCTGTGTGCTGAGTTTCCATGAAGAGTATATTGTTGGCATTTCTACATGCACACCTATTTTGGAGGTGTCTTAGCCTTTTTTTTCTTGTATAGATTGAAGAGTGGAAGAGAGAGTTTATCTCATAGTTGTGGGATTTAGTCTGCCTGTGCTCTTCCCATACCAATCACCTGCATTGTTTTTGAGAGTCTCTTTGTATAGTGTGAAAATAATTGCTTCATGAAAACTAAAAGTGGGTACTGTTTTGCCAGTATAATATTGATAAAAAGATAAATTACCGTATGGCATTGTGTGTGAAATAGCCAGGAAATCCCAAAGCTGCTTGAATCTGTAGATCTTTTTGGCAACACAAGGTGGTTATCTATGCTTATTTTTAGGCTGAGTGTTGTGACTTGCCAAAGGTCACCCGACTGGCTTCAAGTGGGGTATCAAATCCTGTTGTCCAGATTATAGCCCACCACTTTTAACCACTACACCAATCTGGCGGTCACTGATAATTACATACATGATATCTTAGAACAAGAAGGGAAGTAAATTGAGAGCTAGAATGGTGTAGTAGTTAAAGTGTTGTCATACAGGGATCTGGGAGACTGAGATTTGGCTCACCACTCTCCCACAGAAACCTGCTGTGCGGTCTTCAGCTAGGTAGCTGAACTTACCTGGCAAGGTGTTGTAAGCTATTTGTGGTACACATTGGGGAGAAAAGCAGGATATAAATAATATTTAATTCTAAATAAATTTTGTTACAGATGAGATAATATTCAGAATTTTCACCATGGGTTTATATATTTGTGGTGATATATTGTATCTGGAAATAAAGAGAAACCTAACAGTTAAAATAAAAACAGCTGCGAGGAGACCAAATTAGAGTTGGGCTATTAACCCTTTTTGTTCCCTGTCCTGCAATCCCATTTATGATTATCAACTGTGTTGCTGTACCTTTTTTTGGGGGGGGCAATGTAAAATATTTTTATAACATGCAGCTTGCAGAAAACATCTGCATGTGACAGAGCCTGGAAATTTTAAAAAGTAGCTGCTGACTCCAGACTGTCAGTACATTAGTTTTGAGGGTTCTGCATGTAATAATAATAATAATATGAAAAGGAGAAAGTAGATGAATTATACTTGGGGCCAGAGCTTGGTTTTGGGAAAGACGGTGGTCATTTCAAGGTCTGCATAATAAACATATTTCTTCTTTTTTAAAAACGTATTTTAGATATGGGAAAATTGTATCGACGAAAGCTATTTTGGATAAAACAACAAACAAATGCAAAGGTATGTTCATAGTTAATTGCTTTAACTGTTTAAATATATAGTAAATATTTACAAATACAGTCTTAAAACTAACTTTTTGTTTCTGTTTAAATATAAAATTGGTTTTTGAATTAGAGTGGAACATTTGTCCCTGTTAGAGCTGGCACTTACCCAGCTCAAAAGCTGAGTGCCAAAAATTCAGATAACTTCAGTCAAATTTAACATGCCCGACATTGGCTGGCGTTTAGCCTCTACTTCAAAGAAGAAAAGAGTTTGAAAATGGTTTGTTTCTTCCTTTGCCTGCCAAGAGAACTCTTTACAAAAGACCATTTGACTGCACTAAGTATCTGAAAAGATTACATATTGTGTAAATTGGCTTTATTAATTAGAATGGACTAGTGTTAAGCAGTTCTTAATTGCATGTTCCAATCCCCTAATTGTGTTTGTGTTCTATTTCGTTTTTTGAATATAATAGAACAAGGGGAAAGGGGTTCATTTTCCCTGACATAATTATAGTCAGAAAAAATAGTAAACTTCTTTCTGATATGCTGGCTGTATTAATTTAGTTCAGTGACCTTCAACATGCAGTCTAATTATGATTAGATCACTTCCCAACAAAACGAGTGGTGGGTAGAAACGTAATGGTAAACAGTGATATATCAGGTTTCAGCCCTTTCCAAAAAGGGAGGAGAATTTCTAAGCAAAGTGGGCCAATATAGCAGTGTTGTAATTGATTCCCCCCCCCCATTCCCAAAAAGGGGCAAAGAAACCAGGGAAAGCTTATCATTAATTGAATGCAAATATTTCATTCAAAGGTTGGTGGCAAGAAATCCAGAATGTTTCCAGGACATATAAAGACAGATTGACTCTCAAAGGCAATGCAGTTTTAGTGTTACATTTGTTCCCACTGTGTCATGTTAGAATCATACACAATATTCAAATATATTAATTAGCAGAGAAGAGGATGTCTGTGTGGTTATAGAAGGGAGTTGGTTAAATTAGAATTAGGGCGTTATCCCTATTTTGGGCTTTCCCCCTCATTATCCTCCGTATTTTTCCAGTGCTGCTTGTTAGAATGTCAGTATTTGCATCTTTTCCCCTTTCCCCTGCAAGACGGAGATATTTTGCATAAAAGTTTAGCAAAATATTGACAGTTAGCCTTCAGGAGAATCAGGAAAGAGAATTTTTCAAATATCACTCTTGCATGGAAGAAATTTATCAGCTGTCTTAAAGCACATAGTTTGCTTTTGCACTGAGGTCCACGTTAGAAATATTTTAACCCAGAAAGCATACTTTTATTGCTGTATGCTACAGATGTTGTCTGTGTACCATCATGACAAATTTGAGGGGGAGAATGGACTGATTATTTTATTCAAATGTAAAAAGACTTTGGATGCAATTTTATTTTATCTTTTAATGTGCCCATTCACTCATGAGGGCTTCATGCTTCTGTGAAAAGGCTAAGGGTTCTCAGGTTTCCTATGAAACTGTCCTGGAATGGTTTGTTATACTTGCTAGAACAACATGATGTTATACTTTATATCCATTTTAATGTGAAAAGTAAAAGTGCACTGTATTGTAGACTAACCCATATGTTACCAACAGTATTGATTGCTACTGCATGTGGGTCCACAGCCCTATCACTTTTCCAAATGTGGACAGAGGAGAGGATAGTCTAAGGGCTAAAGCATCCTCACCACTATCAATAATCAAGGACAAAAAACAGGTTGCAAAGTAATTTATTTTATTTTGGTGTTTGTATACTTCCATACCCATTTTGTCATTGCGGTGGCAGTAAAGATTACCAGATTCTCATTAGTCGAGCTGTTGGTTTATTTTAAACATTTTTATACCATCCTTCCTATTTGTTTAGGGTGCTTTGCACAAACAATTCCAAGAACAGTTACCAAGGGAAAACAAAACCCAAAATTCAGTAAGGACATCTTAAAAAGCATAACAGGTATTGATAAGGTCCTCAGGGTCTTTTTGTAGCAGGAACTCCTTTGCATATTAGGTAACACACCCCTAATGTAGCCAATCCTTCAAGAGCTTACAGAGCTCTTCTTACAGGGGCTACTGTAAGCTCTTGGAGGATTGGCTATATTAGGGGTGTGTTGCCTAATATGCAAAGGAGTTCCTGCTACAAAAAGAGCACACGTTTGCCTAAACCCTTAGAATAGTATCCAGTTGTGAAGACAGCTCAATTAGTTAAGGTGAATCATGGTGTTAGGAATACAGAAAAGGCCCTTGGCAAAGATAGACCCCTCTGAATAAGTCAGGATTATATGGTCCCTAGAAAAGAATTTATTTGACCATTACCCTTACAGTTGATAAATTTCCATTTATATTATATGGATAAATGGATTAGGGCTACAGCCTTCATGGCAATAAATGGAAAAATTGTATAGGCTAACTATGCCTAGCCAATAATGGCAGATGTTAAACAACCAACTCCAAACAGACATAATAACTTTTTAAGCAATATGATACTTAGCAAAAAATAAAAGTCTTGATGATTCAATTCAATTCAATTCAAATACCTTTTATTGGCATACAATATTAGAAGCAAAGTCTTGATGAATATCCCTGGGGGCAGAGTTCCATGGCTTTGGCACCACAACCAAGAAGGCCTGCTGTCCTAAGAGGGCCCTCTTGGTCATTGCGCCAAAATTATAGAACTCTGTCTCCAGGGATATTTGTCTCGTCTCGTTCTGTCACTGTCTTCGATCAGTGGGTGAAGAGTTTTCTGTTTTGTCTAGTGTTCCCTTAACAATCCCTCATTCTTGTCTTATGTTTTAATTGTTAGCTGCCTTGATTACCCTGACTGGGCAGAATGGCGAGATATTGATATTGTAAATAAATAATAAATTACTGTTTTCAAGCTCCAGGTTTCCTAATGTTAAAAACATATGCAGAAAAGAGTTTTCATGGACTTTGCTGAGTTGGCTTTCCCACAAGCTAAAGCCGAAATAGTCTCGTGGCCTAGTATCGGGTTAGATATACCAGAACGGGCAAATCAAATGTTAATATTCTTGTAGTTTTAATAGCCCAGGCAGCCTGATCTCATCAGATCTTGGAAACTAAGCAGGGTTGGCCCTGGTCAGTATTTGAATGGGAGACCACCAAGGAAGTCCAGGGTTGCTACATAGAGGCAGGCAATGACAAACCACTTCTGAGGATCTCTTGCCTTCAGGGCCCTATGGGGTCACCATAAGTCGGTTGTAATTTGACAGCACTTTCCACCAGCAGCTTAATAAGAAAGGTCAGCAGGATCCGAGAGTTGCCTTGAGCCAAGACTCTGGAGAGGTGGTATATACATGTTTTAAATAAGTGAAGGGAATTGGTTCGTTTGTCTTTATTTCCATATTTATAACTATTCATGTGAACATCATAGGCGAGTAAAATAAACTTCTTAGATCATTTGAGTAAATTGACTTTAAATGAAGGAAATTTTGGATGAAGGAAAGCCAAGTTGACTTCCCCACTCAACTAAGCTTGCTCACTTGTCTAGAGTAATTTAGCCTATTTTTGTAGGATGTATAAAATTAAATATGTATGTATTATAAACCATCAGTGACGTTTTGGGATATAGTAGAGAATGAATGTCAACTATTTTTGTTTTGCCAGTCAATAAGTACTGTTTTAAATTTCAGGATATGGTTTTGTAGACTTTGACAGTCCGGCAGCTGCTCAGAAAGCAGTATCTGCTCTGAAGGCCAGTGGAGTTCAAGCACAGATGGCAAAGGTAAGATAAATGTACTGTGGCCTCTGAAAGAAAGACATTTCCCTGTTTGGTACCCAAGTGGAGCCCAGCTAGATCAGATAAAGAATCCATCCAGCCCCACATTCACTGCGCTCAGACATCACTGTAAAGCATAGATTGTTTATATCCAGTGGTTTGTGCAAAATACTCTTGATAGTAATTTGCTTTTCTTAACTGACTTCCAAAGTAGAGAACCTTTTCCCCTGTGTTGTCATCTTGGTGGCCAAACAGCTACAAAGGGCAGTGCCACTTGGCAAAATGGGGCTTATTAACTGACAGCAAATCAGAGTCCAATTAGTACAGAAAGTCTGTGTCCACTAACACCTCTTGTGGCAGCAAATACCATAAGAGTCTCAGAGTTGCCATTCAATTAAGTTTGTATTGAGTTCAGGTGATACTAGTTTGTCAAGCCTGAGTGAATTAAAACTCCTCATAAACTGTTATAAGAAGCGTGTTTACAGATGACATACTTTGTTATGGAGAGTCGTCAGAAGAAACTTCAAATTGTCGAGTCTGTCCATGCTGGTGGTAGCCTGCATCCATAAGCCCTTGGGTGTAGATGGCACTAAATCAGTTATATCAAGCAGTGTTTCCCAGCTGTACCACTTAACTTGTACTTAGTGTTCTGCTTCATGATTAGCATGAAGAAATCTCTGCTCATAGGTCAAGGCATAATACAGCAGGCAAGTATAACCTTTGACAATATCCCTCTTGAGTGAGTTAAATCTGGTTAGCATAGATTCATAGTAGTACACTTGAAGAACCAGTAAACAGTTGCTCAGGACAATGTACTACTCTTAGCTGACTTATGGAGCCTGCTGGAAAAATGCAGGCTACCTCAGTGATGACAATGATGATCCACCAAGTCCTCAACATCTTCCTATAGGACAGTGAAAGATGGACTCTTAGTGGTCACAAGGAGAAATTCAACTGAATACTGAATTGTTGGCTTTGCTGACAAGATCACCAATACAGTTGTCCTCAACAAAGTTTTTTTACCTTCTCTCTTCCCTCTTTTTCTGAGACTGTTCCATTAACTTAGGTCATATACATTGTAAGCACAATACCTACAAGTTAGAGGGGAGTTTTTTATTGGTTTTTTCACAAAACTACAAATTATAACTGAAAATGGAAAGGGAAGAGAAACTACATCTAAGGAGAAAGAAAAGAAACCCACTAATAACTAAAACCCCAAGAGTGGGGGATCAATACGTCAGCTTATCTCTATGTTAATCTAAAATGCTAGTAATACATTGAACATAGTCGGTTATGCTAAGTTATTTATCTTTTAACCTTCCATTTATCTGTTAAATGAAACCCTCAGAGCATCCCAAAGTTACTAAATTTTCAGGCACAATTCAGAGTTCTTCAGCCCTTATCTTTTCTTATCCTCAATTTATATGGACTTTTGGGGGCTGCCGCCCCCTTTTCAGAGAGTCCTCGTCAAAAGACACCGAGCCTAACTTTCCATCCGATTTGCTTCCTTCTTCCTTCTTGTCCTCCGCTGGTTCCCCCAGCTGTGTTCTCAGAAACTCACGTGCTTTAGGAACAGAGTCAATCTTTTCTTTTTTATCGTGGAGCTTGAAAATGATGCCTTCTGGAATTAACCATCTATAACTGATGCCATTTGTTTGTAAGAAAAAGATTAAGTCTTTATATTTCTTTCCCTTCTGTCTTATTTCAAATGGAACGTCTTTTAAAATTCTGATAATGTTGTCCCCGATTTTCAAGGGTGTTCCCGTAGTTGCTTTCAAAATAGAATTTCTCACATGTCTTTTCGAGAATCTGACTACTATTTCTCCAGGCAGATTATTTTTCTTGATGTATAAGGAATAGGACCTGTAGACCACATCCATCTCACTGTGAAGATATTCCGCTGTCAAATTTGTCATTGGGGCTATTGCATCACTCAAGAGTTACTTCAGATTCTCTCCTTTAGATTCCGGGACCCCCTGGAACCATAGGACCAAGTTTGCTTTGTCATCTCATCCAACAGAGGGCGCAAGGAATCTGCCAACATTTTGGAAAGCTCAGTGGTCTCTTCCGTTCGAGGACTGCCCACTAGTTTCACTTTCAACAGTTTGTCTTTATCTGGTTTCTTCCCCGCCAACTTTTTGGATTATTTACTTTGCTACAGTCTCTGATATTCGTCCATATGTTTATCTGCGCTCTGGTAAGTCTCTTAAAACACATTTAAACGCTTGTTTTTCCGCTCCCCCCTCTTATTTCTGTGTTTTCGTTTATGCGTTTGGGACGGGCCCCTCCCCCACTCACTTTTCGTTGCTTATTAAGGGGGGCAGCTTTCTTTTTAAATCTTCATGCTCACTTCAACCCGACCCACAGTTCATTGCCAGCCATCCGGCCACACTCGGCATCTGTTTTTCTTGCCCGATCTCCGATGCTTGTCCAGGTCAGCCACACTAATTCCATACGGACACTCAGCAGCAGGACCGTTGGGGCGGAGGAGCGCCTCAATTCTCCGGCATCGTGCCGGCGAAGAGGTCGCCCCTCAAAAGCCCCCTGGTTTGGAGTCTTTTCCCAAGGCTCCGGGGGGGTCGTGACTCGTCGCACCCCCTCCTACATGCTGGTGTGCAGATTGCATCCCTGGGACGTCCGGGAGATGCTTCTGCCTGCGTGTCGCCATAAACCAGAAGTCTAGACATAACCTTTTGATGAGCATCAGAACTTAGAAATGGAGGTAACCCACTACTCCAAAATAAGATTGTTTGGAAATATAGCCTAAGAGACTTTGAAGGCTGATGTCAGTGAGAGGGAAGTTCTCAGAAATAACAGGAACACTAAATGTAGAGTGATGTAATCCATGAAATGCTTGCAGTCAAAGGAATGTTGTGAATCCTTCTCTTTACAGAAATTAACACTTGTAAAGTGGTGGAAAGACCACCAAAAGGATTTGAAGAGCAACTATCTGACAATATGTACACCATCAAACAGAAAATCCCTGCCATTTTTTCATAATGTCCAACTGAATATAACTGAAAAAAATGCTTCTGTTGAAACACAGTTTTTTCCAAGTGTTTCCAGCATTACTTTGCCTGTTTGTATCCATGATGTGTTCTCAAGCAGATAGAAAACAAAGAGTGTAAATCTTTCTAAAGTCCAAGCCAGGCAGTAGCAAAGTTACTTGAGAGCACTGCACTTTTAATTGTGCACTGTCTGAATGATATAAAAAGAGAAGGTTTAATGTCAATAATTTTATAATTATTTCCTTAGATGACATTAGATGATCTCTTAGTATTTTCTTAAAATAGTTGAACCCCTTGTTGACAAGATATGCATTATTTTGTGCAGAAAATTTGCAATCATTCCTAAAATTAATCCTGCCAAGCTTTTAATAACAAGTTTGAATAATATGGGAACCTAACTTAACACTCTAGTATCAGTTCTGTTTATCAATGCGAGTTTTGTAGGCGTGGATGATTTTTTTTTCCAACTGAGACTTTTTTTCCAGTTTTTGAAATGAGAAACTGTGGTGCTAATAACCTGAAATGTCCTTGGATGGGTTCCAGGGCAACAAAATGAAGGTCGTGTATTAGTGACTCAATACACATTTTATCACATGCATACACACATGCTTTCAGTAGACTCTTTCTCAATGTGTGGTTATTCTGTAGGTCTGTGTGTTAATGGGAGGTGGTGTCATAATATTTAGTCTATGTATTTAACAGTAAGAAGCATGGATGAAGCAAAAACTTGAATTCCTGCACACTTGGTTTGAGTGCTGTTGAATCTCTCATGTGAATATTGGTGTTAAGAACAAGACTTTTTGTGTGTTCCAAAATGTGTGGGGAAGCCCCCAAACTTGGAGAGGTCTCCTCCCAGACAGAGTATTCTGAACTATATAAATGGGGGAGAGCCCTTTGACCCTCCCGCAGAGCTAAAAATTGCTCTGGAACTTGTTTGGATTTTTACCATTGTCTCTGAATTCAGCTATAAATGTGCACATTTTCTAGTTTGTCTGCATTAGATGGTTAGAAGCGTAATCATCCCAACTCTATGAGGTCAAAGTATAGAACACCAATTTAGGTTATAAAAATATGCCTGCAAGCTAATAATAAGAATTGTGTATGGAATGTGTGTGAGGTCTTGTGTACTGGACACTTGGTTTTTGGACACACACAGACATGCACACACGGACCATGGTTTGCATTAGGTACGAAGTGACTTGTTCAGTGCAGCCTTTAGATTAAGTTGTTTTCCTTTTATTCTCCTGCTGACTACTGAACAGTTCATTCTTTAAATCTCTCCAACTGGACAAAGGCTTAGTTGTTGGTTTTTAATACTATATCTGTTAAGCTATTATCCCGTTCTTTGAAGATGGCTGGGCAGTGTATATGATTCTGCCTTCTTGCATTTTATTCTCAAACTAGACCTGTGAGATACATTTGGACTAAGAGAGAGCAGTTAGTCCATGTTCACCCAGTTAACTTCATGGGTCACTGCAGTTTTGAAGCCAAGTCTATGACATCTATGGTTTTATTGCTGATCTTATAGTCCTTTTTATGTACTTTAGAATCTCTTTTTAATTATCATTGTTTGGAAGCTTTCCCAGTGGTATTACAGGTTAGTGCAGGATATAAATATTTTTAAAGGTAATTATGAATTCTTTGAAGAACCTAGATGTAGAAACAGAGATATAGCTTGAGTAAAGCACATGGAGTTTGTATTACAGCTGCAGTTTATGGCCAGAGATAAAGATAAAGTGTCTAACTCTACAGTCATTTAGACTTAGTTGCTACATTCCTATCAGCAGACAGAAAAGGGGGAAGAAAGGGAACCTTATTAACGTCACACAGAGAAGTAGCTGACTAGATTTGAGCTGTTTGTAGCATGTGGAGAAAGCCACGTTTGGTATGTGAAGAGCTTATTTTTATTGTATAGAGCAGCATTCAGTATTGTCTCCCTATCTGAAGTCTGTGGTTACATCAGTAGACACAAGTGAGGACAATACCTCTGTTACAGTGGCTCATTCTCGTAGTATGCCTTAACTCTGTGAATGCCTTTTCAAACTATTTGGGTTAATGTACTAGATGGTAGTATACCTCTGAATGGATACTGTCTTGGCATAAGAATCACAGCAATGCCATATTGTCCTGCTGTGCTAGAGTAGTACAGAAGCCTTGGACCAGATTTAAAGAGGACATGTTGCAGCACCTTCCACAGCACAAGGAGCTTCACTGCGTGAATGAAGGTAAGCTGGGGCAACTGTTTTGTAGCTCGCACAACCTCCCGCAGCAGCCATTTTGTGGCTGCACCCACCATGCTGTATCAGAATTCCAAAGATGCTCACAAGCTCAAAAAGGTTGGGAAACCCTGGTCCAGAGGTTGTTATGCTGGGATGGCACTACCCCCATGCCACTAAAGTAGCATAAAAATGAAGTCGGGAAGTAAAGTAATACTGATGTTGCTCAGCTGTCTTTTCAACAGAGAAGGTGTTTTCACCTTTCAGGAGTCAATAAGGCTTTTAAGGAAGTGATTTAGTAAATTGGATTACCTTGGTGCAGTGGTAATGTGCATTTATGAGAACCAAGCCCATTCTCTCATTCAGATGCTAGATTTTCCCTCCATTTTTTCTTCTTTTCGGACTGAGCAGCCCCTTTATCTATTTTCTTCCTATCTGAAGTTATATGGATGTCCCACCCTGTCACTTTATTGTATTTTGACACAGGCTCAGCCCAGGCACTTGAGGGAAGAGGCAAGATCACCCTCTTAAGCTTCTGAAAATGGCACACAAGAGGCTTTTTAAAATTCAAAAATAAACAAAATATTTTATTTGACGTAGAGGGGGAAAGGTCGGATGAAATCAAGGGCAATATGTCTGAGGTAAATCAATAATGAACTCTGAGGTAACTTAGTAATTTCGCATTCGTATGTTTCCAGCAAGTGAGAGTTCTTGAGCTTTTCACAAAGTCTTAAAATCTTAAGAGCGCTTTGGCTTCGGTGTTTCCTAAATGCTCCAGTTCACTTTCTTGAGTTTAACTGACTGTTCAGGTTTCAGAAGGTAAGGATACACTACCAGTACCCAAATTCCTTCTCTGAACACACGAGGGATCAATCCACTCTTTAAAGCTATCTCCCTTTCAACTGGACAGGGAATCTCTTCCTAATGAGAAGATCTATCCCTTTCCCTGGGCCAAATGGGGGTCTTCACTGATCCACCCATTCCTCCTTGCCAAGCTTCCCTGTCCTCAGTCAGTATGAAACAGTTTTCAGTCAGAGCTGAACTGGTGTTAAACTTTCCACAGGCTAAACTCAAACTGAGTTCTCTTCAGCAGTCAGTTCTCAAGTCTTTCTGCTCAACTGATGCTAACCAATCAAATTCCTTTCAGCAGCCTGTCACTCAAGGCTCTCTGGCTCTGTGCAGCATTAACCCTTCACAGTCCATTACATGTTTGTATAGCATTTATGAGCTTTTGAAGTGCAGTCCATCACAGCAAGTTCTTATGGAGACCAAAATTAGAATTTTAATGACGTTTATGGAACTATGGATTAGTGGTAAAGAATATGAAGAAATATCAGTATTCTCTCTTTTTTCATGTGTGCATGCATGTGAGTGTGTCATCAGTATTCTCTCTTTTTTCATATGTGCATGTGTGCATGCATGTGAGTGTGTGTGCACCTGGAAGTCATGGCGACCTCTGGTGACTAACCCCTTACAGGGGACCTGGAGGATATTCAGAGAGGTGGCTGAATAAAGCCTACCCCCACCTCCCGACTGCTGGTATTCCAAGGAGGTCTCCCATCCCAGTAGTTGCCAGAGTCGACCCTGCTTAGCTTCCGATATCTGAGAAGATCAGGCTTGCCTGGGCTATCCAGGTCAAGGAACGTTTTCTCTCTTCAGCTTTCCAGGGTTTTACTTGGAAATGGACACCTGATTCTTTTTTCTTTTTTTCCTCTTTGATATACTCACATCAAGGGGGACCATTCCTAAATGTGCTATGCATAGAAGAAGGTTGCTCTTTGTTTCTCAGGCTTCTCTTATATTTGTGTGTTTTAAGGGATTCTTAACTATTCACAGTTCTGAGTGTGTCTGGAAGACAGAGGGTTACAGACACTGCTTTGATATATTAGCCCTTCATATTTTTAAACTACTAAATGTTAACTTGCAGCAAAAGATAACTGGTAGGAGACCAAAGTTTAGTCCAGTGGCACCTTTAAGACCAACAAAGTTTTATTCAAGGTATAAGCTTTTGTGCATACACACACTTTTTCAGATTTCACAGCCTGTGTGCATGCACATGAAAGCTTATACCTTGAATAAAACTTTGTTGGTCTTAAAGGTGCCATTGGACTCAGACTTTGTTCTGCTGCAGCTGCCCCACCTGAATCTTATCGGGTAGGAGACCCTCATGCTTACCTGTGTCAAGAAATGATCTTTTAGTGCATATACTTATTGAAATTATAGTTCTTTTAGTGCATGTGCTTATTGAAATTACAGTTCTTTTCTTTTGAGGCTGCATATGCAGAGGTCAACAGGGTTATTGTCAAATGATTATACATTTTTAATAATAAAAGACATTCTTTTTAATATTTTTAAAAATTCTTTAAAAATTCTTCAGGAGAAAATGTTAGGCTAACATTTTTATGGGATCTTGACTGCACAAATATTTGCACAACAAAAGCTGGATTTTTATTTCTATTTCCATGAAGGAATATCACCCTATGATTATTTGCGGCCAGTGTTCCCTCTAAGCTGAGTTAGTGTGAGCCAGCTCACAGTTTTTTTAGCCTCCGGCTCACACATTTTTGGCTTAGCTCAGGAAGGATGGCTCCAGAGCAGACTAATTTATACAGTAGCCAAACCACTTGCTCACAAGTTTAATGCCAGTAGCTTCCAAAGTAGAATTTTTGCTCACAAGTTTCCACAGCTTAGAGGGAACATTGTTTGCGGCTCCTGAAAAGTTGGACAGAATTTAAAACACTAGCTGTCATAATAACTGGAGATAGAGCTATGTAGTTACAGCTTGTATGTATAAGTGGTGGGAATGCCCTAAGTATTTATTAGGGAAGGGTCATAAGATAAATTAATAGAACAATAGGGTACAACCGGCCATTAAATCCCAACATTCGATTTGGGGTTGTTGTTGTTGTTGTTTTTAATCATTTCTCAAGCCTTCATTATTATAGGATAATTGATCTGTTGACCAGAGCAAAACTAATAGTGGTCAAGAACTGGTATAGTTTTAAAATCCTATTTATCAAACAAATTGATCAGTGTGATGCAATAGATCAAAGAACAATCAAAATTAGGTGCAATTATACAGACTGCCAGACTACAAAAAGCAAACAGAGAATTAGAGATCATTTGTTGGCTGGAAAAAGAAGATTGGAGTGGATATTACTGCTCATAGTTGTTCAGTTTTTTTATGCATTTATAATTTTGTCTATTTTATAATTTTATTCTATTTTGTATTTTTCGTGTGTGTGTGCGCGCGTGCACGAGTATGTGTGCACCTGGAAGTCATGGCGACCTCTGGTGACTGACCCTTACTGGGGGCCTGGAAGATATTCAGAGAGGTGACTGAATAAAACCTGCCCCTGTCCTCCTGACTGCTGGTATTCCAAGGAGGTCTCCCATCCAAGTACTTGCCAGAGTCGACCCTGCTTAGCTTCTGAGATCTGACAAGATCATGCTTGCCAGGGCTATCTAGATCAGGGCTATTTTATAATTTTTAGACACACACACACACGAGTCCATTCATTCTTTAACATTGTGTCTAACTTGTATTTAATGCAGTTTGTTTTAAAATTGGGGTTTTCCCCTTCAAAACAGACCTGTGCCCTTAGGAAAATAATTATTAGACGCGCAGAAATGTCAGGTTTCCAGATGACAGTCATTTCAGCTCAGTTTGTTAATACTAAGCTTATTGATATTGTATGTCTGGCAAGGAAGTGCTAATCTTAGAACATACATGTGTATGCTTTTATAAATTGGTTGTTTTGGTACAGCTTTGATTTACCAGTGGAAATTCTTACGGTAGCTTGAATAGTGTGTGTTTACTTGGTATTCTTAAGTGCTTCCTTCTTTCTGATAGACTAATCTTTATGTTGGGTAAAATTTGATCTTTGTAAAATGTAAGTAGAAGACCAATTGTCTAGCACAGAGCACTTACCCTGGTAAGTATTCTGTGCTTTGGCTTCCTATTGTCTGAGCTTCTGCACCATCAGTATGTATCTCTAGACTTAGTGTCTGCCACAGCCCCCGTCACATCCATATTAACATAATGTACAAATGGAGTCTACATGCACAAAGTTCAGTATTAATTGACATGCACATAAAGTAGTTAATTGGTAATTAAAGATACTTCTGGAAATAATTTGTGTTTAATTTTTCATGACTTGTTCTTGGTCCCTTCAAGTAAAGTTAATGGAATGGACCTAGAGCCTCCTACCACTTCATCATATTGTTTCCTTAACAAAGCTCTGAATTACGTCTTCGTACAAAGGGTTGTCTTCTTGTCCCGAAGGCACTTAGGAATGTCTCCATTCTAAGAAACTGAAAAGAAACTCTTGTTTCAAATTTGCTCAACTATGTTCTTGTAACATGATCTGCCATGACATAAAGGCTTCTTTCAGCCGTGCTCCTTGTCTTGCTTGAATGCCACTATAATCGTGAAGCAAAGACTGTCTTTTGTGTATGTACAACGATCTATGAATGGTACACCATTTGTCTTTTTAAAGGGAGCTTTCCATCAGCAGTGCTAAGAATTCCATAGGAAGATTGAATCCAGGGACGTTGTGAGGTTAAGACGTTTGCAATACTTAATTTACTTTTGAAAGCACAGGAACCATTTGATGGTTATCCCCTCAATGTGGTCAAAACCCCAGTTGCAGAGAGGGCTGCTTCCCGCATTGTTCCTCTGTGAATATTGTCTTTGACACCAGGATCAGAGGGGAAAACAAAAATAATAGTACAGTATATCTATTCTTCAGACTATACACACACACACACACACACTCTCTCTCTCTCTCTCTCTCTATATATATATATATATAGATATAGATATAGATATAGATATATCATGTAGCAGTCTTGGGAGGGGGAGAGGAATAAAATCCCAAGTGACACTGAAACAGCCCAACAAGCAAATGTAAATAGACATGCTGTTTCCCCACCATTCTTAGTAAAAATAGCGGAAGGCAACATTTAAGATTGTTTGAGTGGTGGCGGCATTTTCTTTCTGATCGTGTCTCCTGATATGCAAGGCTTGAATTTCATAGTATTGCCAGTGCCACACCTGATTTCTTGTTCACTGAAAATTAGCTATTTTCTGGAAATCATTACAAAATACAATTTTGAAGCATGCTGGCATGTAATTTCTATCCTGCTGCTTCTAACCACCAATGAGGGCTCAGTTCATACCAAAAGCGAAATCTAAAATATAATTTTAAATGCAATTACAGCAATAAAACATTTGGCTGCAGAAAATAACAACCTTATCACGTCTGCATGTGGATGACTTTGAAGCTTAAATGGAAGGAAGGATAGGGTAAGTTACTATGTTCAGAGACCTCACCACACCACACCATCACCATTAACATCCACGTGCTTAAGATGATCCATGAGTGCTATCCTGACTGACAAGAACTAGGAGTGAGACAAGCCAAAGAGAAGCATAGGGTCTGGGACTTGCTTTCCTTCATTTCACATTTAAAGTAACTGGGCTGAAAGGGACTGTAGACCAGAGATCCCCAACTTCTTTCAGCCTGTGGAAACATTTGAAATTCTGACATGGCACAGTGGGCGCAGCCCCCGAGTGTCTGCCACAAAATGGCTGCTTCACAAAAGGACTGCCGCAATTTACCTTCAGTCACACTGTGAAGAACTGAGCAAACTTCAGAGGACTGCGGAAAATAGGAGGGCCTGGCCAGATCTTGTCCATGGGGTCGCGAAGAGTCGGACTCGACGGTGCAACTGAGCAATAACAACACTGTGAGGATCCTCATGCTGTGATGGCAGCTGCTTTTTAGAAACCTTTTTTTTAAAATCTGCACAGCCAATCAGAAGCCTTGCTGGGCAGAAGCTCCACCTGGCCTGCTCACTCTCTAAAAACACTTGGAGGGCATCAGGAAAGGTGTCAGCGGGCACCATGTTGGGGGGCCCTGCTGTAGAGTCTCTCATGCATGACTTCCAATCCAAATCCCTTCAAAACAGCTCTTCAGAAATGAGCCATGCAGAAGGGGTTTAGTCAAGGATTGACCACAGAGTTGGCCTTGAAGGATGTACATTGTGGCATGGGTCACCACACTGTGCATATCCTCTAAGGTCAGTGCTTCCTGGATCCTTCCAGTGGAGCTCTGCACATCATTTTTTACGTGGGGATTTATTCCTTTACAGTTTTAAGGATAGCCAGGAAGGGAGAAGATTGGCCAAACTCAGTTTCTATCCCTGCCCCTTAATCCGTGAAATTGTTATGGATTCCCACAGTGTTTGGCTTGCTTGTCCTTACTCCAGCATCCTTTTAGAGTACTAAATCGGCTTAACTTGCTTAATGGGAAGTATATGTGATACTGTGGTGACTCAGGAACAGAATCCCGGTTCAGAAGCACAATTGCCTTGTTCATTGGTTGCCTTACACTGTTTGCACTGTTTTATATCCTGTAATCTACCTTGTGTCTCAGCAAGAAAGGCAGACTATAAATAAAAATAAAATAATGAAATATGAGGCAAAATGCTTGTTGGGCTTGTTCATTTGTTTTTTAAGTGCTGTAATTTTGCTACTAACTTTTGGAAGTAATAAGATAACAATCCTGATGAAGAAATGAGGACTATGCTGAGTTACTCCAGGGGCTAATTACCTCCTCACCCCCCTACCTAGTTTTCTGGAAGTGAGGAGGAGGAAGAAAAGTGTGTCCCTGGTTGCCATCAGTAGGGACATTTCTGCACTCCCAGTGCAGATTCAGCAGGCGGGCTTTTTGTTGTTCATTTAACATTGCTTGTTTCAGAAATATGTATTGATTTATCCAGAGGACACAGCCATGTATTTTTTCCTATTTGAGTTGCTGTTCTGAATAAAGGGGGGGGGAGTGCTCAATGCAACCTGCATATATAGCAACGTGACTACTCAAAAACAATGCAATAAAATAAGCAATAGCAGCAATACAAATTACACAGCAACAAATACATCAATTAAAACCCTGTTCTGTAGCTTATGGGCATGGGAGGCCTCCAGCAGTAGCCATTACTTGGCAGCAGAAGTTATAGAGAGGGCAGTCGGCAAGTCAGATGTCCCTGGGAAGGGAATCCCATGAGGGGTCATAAACTGTAGCAGAATTACCAGGATAGAAAGGACAGGGAGAACTATGCTGGCAATCTCCCCTCCCCCCATAAACGTTGTAATTTGTTCACCTTTTAAATTATAATTCTCATGTCAGCTTAGCCCATGTTAAGTGTTCCTCGCTCCAGCTGATGCATTTCTTGTGTCTTTTTTCTGAACTAGTTGCTTTTTCATATTAAAGGCATCCCTACCTGTCAGGCATACTATGGCAATAAATACAGATTGGAGGGGGGAAATTCATTCTTTACCAGCCTTTCCTTTTAGGGCTCGGGGCAGTTTTTGTTTCCAATTTTTATAAACCAAGTATAATAAAAACCCAAGTAAGCCCCCAAACTACTCAAAAATAGGCTTGCGGTGTCCTCTAAAACAGATAAAGATACGAGCATCGTTCACTTCAGAGAGCTCTTTCCATAGGGTGGGAGCTACGGTGGACAAATACAGACTCTGGTCTCATTTGGCATCTTAAGTGGGGAAACAGCCAGTAGGTGGCTGTGTTGAGACCCACAGTTTGGGTGTTCAGGGATGTATGGGGGAGCCAGCTCTCCAGACTTAAGCTGACAGTTTGTTTCCAATGACTGGAGTAAGATCTGTGTTCTCAGCAGGCTCGGTGTTTGTTTCCAATGACTGGAGTAAGATCTGTGTTCTCAGCAGGCTCGGTGTAAGACTATTTCAACTGCACAGGTCATGTGTGGTGTAGTTTTAAAAAGGAAACAAAGGATGAGCAGGAAGACAAGTAACCCATGATGAAACACGGTTCACCATGCTGTAACTTTAAAAAAATTGATTTGCCTTCCCAGTTTCTATGCATCGGGATTTACAATGGGTAAACACTAAATGTGATTAAAACAAGTTTAAAATTAAAATTACACAGTTACTTGTGGCAAGTTTGAAAAAAAAACACTATGGGGGAACTCATTTATCTAGCTAACGTAATTTCTCACTTTTGAGTACAAATAACCATTAATGATTCTCCCAGCATACTCCCATGCACCAGTTATACTCTTCAGACAGCTTTATCTTGGTGGTACCCTTGTTGGGGATTTTCTTTTCTCTTTTTTTTTTTTGGCCCCCTGAAGGGGATTTTTAATTGCGTTTTCTATAACTAAACACTACATGAAAAAAAGGGAAGGGTCTACAAACTATGGGATAAAGGAAAGTAACCTCTAATAACCCAAGAGTGGGTGTCATACAAACAGCTTTAAAAAGATTACATATTTATAGCTAAGTTCTCATGCCAAACCATTGAACGTGGTCATCATCTTTCTATGAACTTCAAGTCTAGATATAATCATTGTCTACTATAACTTCATAAAGAGCCTAAGAAAGCCTATTTAAACATTTTTTAGAACTTCAAAATTATAACAATTCATTTCCTATCCTTTTTCTTCCTCAATTTATAGCTTGTTTTTGGGGCCGCAGCCCCCAAATTTGAGTCTGATTCTTCGCCAGAAGATGGCTCTGCTCCATCACCGCCGCCCTCCTTGGGTCTGCCTTTTTCTTCTTCTTCTTCCACATCTGCTGGACAGCTATGAAGATGCAAGAATTCTCTTGCCTTTTCCACAGTGTCAGTTTTCTCCTTTCTGTTGACAAACTTAAAGATGATTCCTTCAGTCCGTCTGTAGGCAATTTTTTTCTTTTGTAGAAATGAGACCAAGTCTTTATATTTGCGTCTTTTCCTCCTTATTTCAAATGGAATATCTTTTAAAACCTTTATCTCTTTGCCCTTAATTTTCAGGGTGACTCCATTAGCTGCTTTGAGAATTTGATCTCTCACTCTTCTTCTGGAAAATCTCACCATAACTTCTCCCGGCAGATTATTTTTCCTTGTAAATTCTGTATACGATCTAAAGACCGTATCAATATCGCTTTCCAAGTTCTCAGCTTTTATATTTGTCATTTGCCCCAAGGCTTTGCACATTTTCTGTATGAGATTCTCCCCTTTTTCCTAAGGGATCCCCTGGAATCTTAGGGCATAGCTTGCCCTTTCCATTTGTAACTGTAGTAGTTGAGACTCATCTATTTGACGCTTCTTCTCCATTGCCTGCATTTGTTTTTGTAGCTTTTTAGCATTGGTATCAACTTCTTTAAGTTCCTGCTTAGTTTGATCTATCTTTTTGACAGTCCCGTTAATTTGGGCTTGCTGTGTGTCTAGTTTTCGATTTATTGCCGTTGCTGTCACCTGTTCCAGCAGAGGGCGCAATGCTTCATTTAATATCCTTTGCAGGTCTGAAGTGTCCTGTCTAGGCACAGCACTCGCTGTACTGGCACTTCCAGCAGGCTTAGCTTTCACTATCTTTTCTTTCTCCTCTTTCTTCGTTGGAGGCTCAATTTTTGAGGAATTGTTTACTTTTCAAAAAGTTATCACAGTCTCTAAAGTTCTACAATATGCGTGGTAAATTATTACAAGTCCTTTATTTCAGTCTATTTCATTTCACAAGCCCGCCCGCCCCGCTTAAACAATAAAGTTCACATGTTTATCTTCTCGGAGGTGGCTTTCTGCTCCCCCCCCCCCCCGAGAGGAGAGTCCCCCTTCCCCCTGCTTCCCGCAGGGTGGCTTTCTGCTCCCCCCCCAATGTTCTCGCTTTAACTCAACTCACAATTCAGTGGCAACATGGTTTTCAGTTTGCTTTAAATACCAAATGGCTTGATCACCCGGTGCTTGATCCGGTGTGCGCCTCTAGTTCTATCAGGAATCTCTGTAGCAGGGTCACCGGAAGGGAAGCCTTCTAGCACCCCATAGCTTGGAGCCCATTCCCAGGACTCCATGAGGGATGCAAACGATCGCACCACCTCCTAGCCACGGGTTCTGGCGATAATCTCCCGGGGGTCCGGGAGAAAGCGACCACTATGGCGAACGCCAAAACCGGAAATCCTTGTTGAGGATTTTCTGTATGGTAACTGTTAGACTATGGGCTTTTTCTGTGGTAGGTCCATTATTCTGCAATTACCTTCCAGAGTGGGTGTACAGGATGTAAGACTGTTTTAATCTAGAGGGCATTTGATGGAGAGTAAACTCTTTTGACTAATTTTTTAGTCTAAAAAGTTCTTGTTACCTTGTTCATGGATGGTTATGATGTTTTTGTGTCCTTTGTAAGCCACCTTGAGTTTGAACAGATAAGGTGGGGTACAAATATTTTAAATAAATAGAGCTGTACTTTGTCGTTTTTTTGGTTTGTTTGTTTGCTACATAATTGACTAATGTTGCCAAATTTACACATTTGTACTTAGGTGTATGGGTTTTTTAGTAGTATATGTGAATATACATGAACAATTCAGGATTTAATCCCTTGTGATAGAAGATCTTCTATACCGTCATCTTTAGTCACGTGTTTGCTGTCTGTTTGCTCTGATCCTTTGCAGAACAAGAGAAAACAGATGTCTCATCATGCTGCCAAGGGTTTTTTTCCCCTTCATTTTAGAAACAGTTCCCTACACCTACACAGGGAATTTTTGTTAATTAGTTTCAGATGATGATTGAGAGTTTTCTATCATATATGACTCCCAGTCTCCAGTTTTTCTACATTAAAGTGATTACCTGTACCTGTTGGTTTCTTTTTCTTATAAATGATAAAAATAGCTTTAGTGGTGGTTAGATATTTAATCCTTTTAGTGTCTGGGAGAATAATAGTGATACATATAGAAGAGAATTAGCTTGATTTAGTTGTTCTTCAGAACAGACAAATAAGAGAGCAGATTGTAACATTGAAAGTAAGCATTTCGTTCTAAGTTAACTTTATAATGGCAGAAGCCCAGTGTGCGAGAGATCTCCCTGCAAGATGTGAGTGCTGTAATGTGCCAGGGTTTTTTTGGTTTGTTTGTTTGCTACATAACACATGCTGTAACTGAAGCAAATAGTACACAGTCTGAATAGTCAACTGTCCTATACTTAGGTTTGTTATATTCCCTCAAATATTTTGCTCTTGTATCATTCCCTAATCAGATTCTCTTTGGTTGACCCAAGGCATGCAAAGGGCACTCTTACCTTACATTTCATAAAGGTTTATATAGTAACCCCTGAACTGTATTTATTTCACATGTGTGAATTCATGCTGTTTGCATCTTATAACATTAAAGGCTGAACAGTTTTTTCTCTTCCCTGAGAAAGAGCAATGGTAGTGAGTATATAAATGTGCAATATGGTTTAACGAAATAATAGAACTTTATGAATAATGGAATTTTATGTTGGGGGGGTCAGAAAAAGAGCTTGTCTGGCCTATTAGAGTGTCTGACTTGGTCCTGGGACCATATGGGTTTGCCTAAGTCAGCTGTGACTTGACAGCGCTTCCCACCTCTACCACCACCACTCTGCTGTGAAGTTTACTGGATGACCATGTACCAGTCACTCTTTATCAACCTAGCCTGCATCACGGGGTATATGTGAGGATAAAATGGGTGCACAAGGTATGCTGCCCTGACTCCCTTTGAAGAAGCTTGGAATACAAGTAAAATGAAGGGAAAGCCGGGAGGAAAGATATATCAACATAGGCCTGGATGCACTGCATAATGTCCAGTTTCCCATGTCCAGAAACTAATTTATGGAATAGGAATGGGTGTCACTTGCCCATCTTATGGGCACTTGGAAGTGCATTCTAGTCATGCAGCAGAATCTTTGGATCCATAGAATGGGTTTTGACAAGCTAGGAAGGTACTGTGCAGAGAAAAGCAAAAGTAAATGTGAGTTTTGAGACACCTGTCTCTCCACCCACCCCCCGAGTTTCAAACTCTAGTTTCAAGCTCAGTTGCAAGCCTTTCCCATCCATAAAAGAAATGGGAAATGGCAGAAAGCTGATGAAGCCACATGGTGGGGGCAGGAGCTTTACTGAGATGAAAAGCAAAATGGAAACATAAGCAGCTGGAAGGAAAAAGTGGTTACAAAGGATGATCGCATCTCCAAAGCTAGACTGTGGAGGTACAAAGTCAGAAAAACAAAGCATCAAAAGACTTGTGCAGAATAAAACAACAAGAAGTACATTAGAAGAGGAAAAGCTGTAGCTTGATCCAAGCCATGTGTCCTGATCCCATCGTGTATAAGTTTATGGAAAGAAAGCTGGCCTTGAGAGAGGTTAAGGCTGCAATCCTAAAACACACTAGGGAGTTCAGTGGTATTTACTTTTGAGTATACATGCTTAGAATGGCACTGTAACAATGCCATCCTAATCAGAGTTAACCCTTTTAAATCTAGAAAAGCCTGTGGGCTCCCCCCCTCCCCTTGCTGTCAATTCTCAACTGACTTATGGCAACTCTGTAGGGTTTTCAAGGCCAGATACATACAGAGGTGGCTTGCCATTGCCTACCTCTGTTAACAGCCCTAGACTTCCTTGGTGGTGTCCCATTCAAGTACTAACTGTGGCTGAACCTTCCAAATCCAATGAAATAAGTGGGCTTAGAAGGATATGAGTCTGCTTTGGATGGCACTGTGCTGTAGCAGCCAGAGTGTCTTCCTGAGAAAAGGTGAGGAGGATTCTAGGCAATGCAGAGTTCTATTGCCACATGGGATGATGGTAGACCAGATAAACAACGTGCCTGCAAAATAGTGTGATTACTAGAATGTGAACGAAATGATCAGTAAAGGTTAGTTTGGTCTTAGATATAGGAGCAGGCCCGTAGCCAGGATTTTTCATTTTGTGGGGCAATTTTTTTTCTTGTGGGGCACCCATTATGGTTTTTTTTTCTTGTGGGGCACCCATTATGTTTATACTTATGCTTTAAAATTATAAATAAATAATAAAGACAAGTCATTTATCACTCAAAAATGTTTCAGGTTTATTTCAAAAATGCTAACCGTTACATACTTACCATTACTGATCTTGTGATTTGTCACATTAAAATGTTTCTGGTTTATCACAAAGATTGCTAACCATTATGGAACCATTATAGAACTACCTGAAGGAGTCTCAGAGCAGCTCCAATCCCTTCCCCTCCCCACAACAGACACCCTGTAAGGTAGAGCGCTCTTTCGAGGACTGCTCTTGAGAGAACAGCTCTGAGAGAACTTGTGATTGACCCAAGGTCACACCAGCAGCTGCATGTGGAGAAGTGGGGAATCAAACCTGGTTCTCCCAGATTACAGTCCACACTCCTAACCACTACACCAAACTGGCTCTCATAGTA
>NW_015161968.1:761415-777711 GCF_001447785.1 Gekko japonicus
CATCCCCCACCCCCACCCTCCAACCAGCCTTGAGGGACCTGATGCCCCACCGGTTCCCCAAGCCAACTTAACTGTGAAAGCCACATCAGAAAATACAATGAAGTGGAGACTATTTTGCCCAATTTAAGTGCATCTGTTCAAACGGCTTACACGGTTTGCCATTGCCTACCTCAGTTATGAACCAAGCGGATAGATTACACTTGTCAGGGATGCTCTAGGCTGATCCTGTATTGAGCAGGGGGCTGGACTAGATGGCCTGGATGGCCCCTTCCAACTCTTGTGATTCTATGAAAAAGCAAGATGTTTTCTTGCAACATCACATTTGAAAACTGCAAATCTCAGCATAGAATACTCAAGTCACACCTTGTGGCTCCTACCCCTCTGCTACCACTCCAGTAACTGAAGTTTGAAGCCTTCCTCCAGTCTAACTCTTAAGCTGAAGGATGGCTGGATCCAACACCAAAACAAACACAAGAGGCTTTTCTGTCGCAGGGACTCACTGGCAACCAGCCAAAAAGGCTCAAGCTTCCACGTGGAAGGCAGTTCCTTCCCTCCCCAAACCCCAAACAGACGCAAGACAAGTGCAAGGGGCATTTCTCTTGCATGGCCTCTCACTGGCAATCAGGCAAGCCGGCTCAAGCCCCCACCTGGAAACAGGCACCTTCCCTCTCCCACCCCAAAACAAAGAGGCTTATGAAGAGCCTTGCACTGTGCTTAGCTTTAAAGCCCATTGGGGGCTAGGGAGAGAAATGCGTGGCATGGCTGCTGGGGCACTCCCAGTCCCGAGCCCAACCTTCCTCTTGGGCAGAGAGAGGCGAGGGGGAGACTTACTGATCCAGTGGCCTGTGGGGCACGAGAGCAGCAGATCTGGGGCTCAAGCTTCCACGTGGGGTCTTCCCAGCATTCTAGTTGAAGCAGAAAGAAAGGCGGAGCCCGGACAAGCACTTCCCTTTAGAGGGTGGGGTTTTCCTTGCTGTTGCCAAGAGAAGATACAGAGAGCTGTTGGGGGGAAAGGACGGCGCATGGCTTGCTGCTGCCCCTGGCAGCGGCAGCAAGGGGGAGGAATAAGTCAGGGGGGCTGTTCAGGGCAAAAAGTCAGGGGTCTGGGACCCCAAATGCCCCACTGTAGCTATGCGTCTGTGTAGGAGACAACACAACTGCAAACAGTGATTCACTTCAGTGTTGGGGATGGGTATTCTCTAACAGAAACAGTGGTACTCTGGAAGTATATTTTGTCATATGAACTGATACTTCTTGTGGGTGGTAAGGCAGTCTTGTCATCCACTACTTGCAAACAATAAAAGTCAAAGAGTTATAGGGTGAATGCCTTTGGCCAATGGCCATATGTATCATATAAAAGATCCAATAAGACAGAGCATTAGAGTAGAATGTCTTTTTCTCATAACTTTTCTTTAAGTGAGAAACTCTTGGGTACATTTTGGCTGCAGTCCTCAGAACCCTTTCCTGGAAGTAAGCCCCAGTGAACAAAATAGGGCTTTCTTTTGAGTAGGCCTGCCTAGAATTGCTAATTCATTAATTAAAATTTGGTAGAGTTGCTAGGATCCCTAATGGATTAAAAATCCAAAATTATTTCTAACTTGGGAGTTTGATTTAGAATTCAGCAAACGTTATATAAATACGCTGCCACAGCACTATTAGTGCCATAAAATATTAAAACCATTACGATAAATGTAGGGTGCTAGATGCAGCAAAGGAGGCCTGAATGCACTTTCTGTAAGAGAGGGGATAACTGGTGTGGTAGTAAAAGCGTCATTAAGTCACAGCAGAATCAGGCCCGTAGCCAAGATTTTTTAATTCGGGGGGCCTTTAAAGAAGTTGGAGAGGCATCCCGCACCCCCCCCCCAAGGGAGCGCCACAAATAAAATAAAAAAATTGGAAGTTGGGGGGCCTGGGCTGGATGGGAAGTCAGGGGGCCTTGGCAGTAAGTCAGGGGGCCAGGCCCTGAGATGCCCCAGTGTAGCTAGAGACCTGAGCAGAATTATGGTGACACAATCGGGTTGTTAAGGCATGAGATGTTCAGAGGTGGTTTGCCATTGCCTGCCTCCATGTCATGACCCTGGTATTCCTGGGAGGTCTCCCATCCAAATACTAGCCAGGGCCAACCCTGCTTAGCTTCCAAGATCTAGCTAGCTTGGGCTATCCAAATCAAGGCCGAATCAATGTGCTATTGTGGCTAAAATGACCAAAGCAGGTGCAGAGCTTTATAGAAGTTTTTTTTTATCATGTTATCTATTACAGTATTCATGTTAAAGTGAGTATATTTAGATGGACCTTTAGAAATCACTTTGTTGACCATGAATAGGATGTAACCAGTGTCCTGAAAACTCTTACCTCCAATAGATATCTGGAAACAGAGGATCGGGAATACTGTGTTAATAAGCAAAATGATCTCCAATAAACAGCTTTGGAAAGGAACAATAGACTCATGCAAGTAAATTAAGGCAATGGCGTCATGTTTCCTGTTGAACTATGCCAATAGGAATATTAGACAGAAAGTTTTGTTCTGATATTAAATTTATTTCCTGAAAATAGATAATCTGCTGCAATAAGCATATTTATATTTGTGGATCGTTTAATTGCTCTTTTGTATTTTTCTCATTTTATACAATAAAAATGTGTGAATTTGTGCTATAAAAATCTAAAGCTTATGTTACAGGGTTTCATGCTGTCTGTATAGATTCAGTGTTCCCCTCTGAGTGGAGGACATCTTGCTTAGGGAGGCAGGAACCAAACTTCACTTCCTGTCCACTAGATGGGATACGCCCCTCAGCTTCAGTTTCGTTCCTGCCTCAGTAGGGAGCGCAGCACTTAATTGGCACTTGTGCCTTTTTTCCAACCATTCTCTACCCATTTTTCAACTTTTATCTTTTCTTTCTTGACTTTCAATTTGCCTCCTCCTCTCCTGTCTCTATAACCCTACTCCTCCTCCGTTTTTTCAAAACTTCCACCTGTTTTTTCTCCCCGTCCGACACTCCAATTGGGGAATGTTGGAATGGGATGATTCGGATGGCTTCTCAGACTCTGAAAGGGGCGAAGCCTTTATGCCGGCACCAGAAGAAACCAGGAGAGGGAAAGACAAATCTTCCACCCCCTCTACCACGGCGCGTACGGTGGCGCCAAAAGACAAACATGCCAAAAAGCGGCCTCACTCTCCGACTCCGGAGCACGATGTGGGCACCATTTTAAAACAGCCAGCTAAACAACGAACCCCTGAGGAAGCAGGGGGCGGCTGTCGCTGCTGCCATAAGCCACAGTATGGGCTCAGAGGATGTCGCAGCAGTCTCTAATGCTCAAGGGGACGGAGCAACTTGTTCCACACATTCTGAGACTCCTGGTCTACTCTTGACTAATCCTGACAAGGGCACCAACATATTACTGACCCCTGAGGTGATGCAATTTTTCAGACAGGCAGTGAGGGAGGAGGTCGCTACTCTTCATCGCGATCCCCAATCAGGTGCTTCGTGCAAGGCCATTCAGATGCCCATGTCAATCCTTATCCCCAGAGTGATATGAATAGATCTTGCCTGGACGAGGAAAGACCCCGCTGGCCAACCAAAGCGGCCAGAAAAGGTCATTATTGTTCTATGAGGGAAGACCCACAATGGGATCTCTCTCAGCTTGCAGATAGTGAGATAGATGATAGGGAGGAAGGAGAATTGTTCTCAGATGAGGAGGTAGAAGAAGAGATGGAGATTCCTGAGCCCTCTTTGAGGTTCCTTAAACCTGAGGACTATCAATACTTGCTCAAAAAGACTCTGTCTGCCTTAGAACTTATTCCCAAACCCAAGGCAGAAGGTTCTAGCAGCTCTGAGCCAACTGATGAGGGAGCAAAGACTATTTTCCCAGAACCCCCGGGTTTGAGAAAGTTTTTCCCTTCCCTGAATTCTTAGAGAAACAATTAGGTAAGGAGTGGACTAAGCCTATGGCGAATAAGCATTGTGCTCCTAATGTTAGAAAACTGTATACCTTGCCTAATTTTACTGTCAAGCTTTTACAGGTCCCCCTAGTGGACGCACCAATTACAGCACTCCAAACTTCAGGATTGCTTGCTGAGGATGGAGAAGGCATGGTGA
The DNA here is from genome assembly GCF_001447785.1 of Gekko japonicus. Classification (NCBI taxonomy): domain Eukaryota; kingdom Metazoa; phylum Chordata; class Lepidosauria; order Squamata; family Gekkonidae; genus Gekko; species Gekko japonicus. The sequence continues at coordinate 765,510 of NW_015161968.1, forward strand.
GAGATAGTATGGATCGGAAAGCTGAATTCACATTACGCAAGGCCCATGAAGCCACAGCCATGGCCATCAGAGCGGCAGCCACAGCTACTGTGGTGGCTATGGCCTCCATTGCCTGGTCTAAAAAGATGGTCCAGCTTATTCCTGACTCTTAACAAATGCCTGGCTGAAGGAGCAAACAGACGTCTACAATCCTCTTCCTTCTCCGCCGACGCCACTCTGGATGCTATGATTTTCTCCTCTAGAGCCTTGGTCTCTAGAAGAACGTTAGCTGGGCTGTAAGTCGATACGACCCACATACCAGACGGGCCCGCCGAAAGAAAGAAAGAAGAAGCCACCGGACCGGACGACCACACCAGGAACCGAGCACTGACACCCGAAAGACCGCCCGGGAAGAACAACCAAGAAAAACAGCGAGCCCTGCCACCTGGGTGCCGGTAGGCAGCCCCAACCCCTGTCGACATGTGGCCTTAGCTAGGGATAAATTCGGAACTTGTAAGCCGCTCAGAGACCCTTCGGGGTTGGAGCGGGGTAGAAATCGAAGTTATAAATAAATAAATATAAATAAATATGGCTACAAGCCTGGCAAGCTGATCTTCATGCCAAGAGCATTGTTACGGTGTATCCCAGGGCGACTGTCTTTTTGGTGATGCGCTAGACAGGGTACTTGTTGAAACAAAGGACAAAAAGAAAATGATGCCTAGATCGTTGGGCAGAGCATTCCAGAGGGGCCTGAGTTCCTTCTCCTTTTGTGGTCAACGACCCTTCTACAGCTATAGCAGAAACAGCAGACGTCCGTCTTGGGGAACTTCCAGACAGAATTTTAGAAGAGTCCAATGCAGACACGTGGTCACAGGAGGTCACCAGCAAGGTGTATCCCAGGGCGACTGTCTTTTTGGTGATGCGCTAGACAGGGTACTTGTTGAAACAAAGGACAAAAAGAAAATGATGCCTAGTTCGTTGGGCAGAGCAGTCCGGAGGGGCCTGAGTTCCTTCTCCTTTCGTGGTCAACGACCCTTCTACAGATATAGCAGAAACAGCAGACGTCCATCTTGGGGAACTTCCAGACAGAATTTTAGAAGAGTCCAATGCAAACACGTGGTCACAGGAGGTCACCAGCAAGGGGTACTCCATTGAATTTCTAAGCAGACCTCAAGACCGATTTGTCCCCTCACCATTCATAAAGGACTCTGTCAAGCTGGAAAGGACCTTGGATCCCATCCATCATCTTTCCAGCATTCTAGCTATCGAGACTGTTCCACCAGAGGAGAAGGGGCGAGGTATTTACTCCATCTTTTTCACCATCCCCAAAAGAAACGGAAGCTGGAAGGCCATCCTGAACTTAAAATTCCTAAACAAGTTTGTACGGTTGAGATGCTTCCATATGGAAACTCTTCACTCCATAGCGGAGGCCCTCCAGCCAGAAGAGTTTCTGATGTCCATCGACTTTACGGAGGCATACCTACATGTGCCCATCTTCAGCGGTCACAGACGTTTCCTACGATTTTGTGTTCAGGGCCCTCCCCTTCAGCCTGTCAACCGCTCCCAGAGTTTTTTCCAAGATGCTGATTCATCCAGTTGTTCTCCTAAGAGAAAAAGGGATACACGTCCACCCATACTTGAACGACCTTCTGATCCATTCAGTCTCTCGCTCCAGGTCCGTTCTAGACACCAAATGCACCATACAGTGCCTACAGTCTCATGGGTTCATGGTGAATCTTCAGAAGAGTTGCTTAACTCCGTCTCAGTCCATAGAACATCTAGGGGCGATACTGGACACATCCTTAAACACTATGGTTCTGCCCAACTCCAAGGCAGAGAAGATCCGCGGTCTCTGCAGACAGATCATCAGGAGCCGTCAATCTCTCCTTATGACCCTAGCTAAGCTGATGTGTCTATTCATTTCCAGTATAGACATGGTTCCCTGGGCCCATCTTCATGCAAGGTTTCTCCAGCGGTTCTTGAGACCCTTCCAACTCAGGATTATGCGACGTCACGATGTACCTGTCAGGGTACCCTCCAAAGTGAAGTCCAGTCTCCAATGGTGGACCAAAACACACCACCTTCTTCGGGGCCACGCATATTATGCAGAGGACTAGAAACAAATCGTCATGGATGCCAGTCTACAGGGATGGGGTGCAATTTACCTCAACTCTCCAGCACAGGGGCTATGGCCCAAGGAGGACAGCAAGCTTCCGATAAATGTGTTGGAACTGAGAGCCGTCAGTTCTGCATTTTCTTCCTCAGATTGCAGGTTGTCATGTTTTGATCAGAATGGACAACTTTGCAGCCAAATTGTACATAAACAACGAGGGAGGTTTGAGGTCTGCACATTTAAGCCAGGAGGCAATACAACTTTTCCTCTGGGCAGAGTCCAGTCTACATCAAGGCAGAACACATAAAGGGAGTCTTGAATACTCAGGCGGACTTGCTCAATCGGTGTCATCTGCAGGAAGTGGGGTGATCCCTGAAGCGGGACCTATTCTGGCTGATAGTGGATTCCTTTGGTCTGCCAAATGTGGACCTGTTTGCCTCTCCACTCAACTTACAGGTGAGGAGATACTTCACCAGGTTTCATCATCACAATGCAGAGGGAACAGATGCACTGACATCTCCATGGCCTCAGGGACTGATGTTTGCCTACCCGTCAATGCCAGTCATCCCGAGACTCCTGAGGAAGATTAAGAGAGCAGAGGTCATTCTGGTGAACCCCTATTGGCCCAGGAGGCCGTGGTTCTCGGATCTCTAGTGTCTGTTGGTCCTGCTGCCTCTTCGTCTCCCAGTGTCTCCAGACATGTTAACACAGGGGCCAGTTTGGCATCCAGACCCAGGATGGCTTCATCTGACTGCCTGCCGATTGAGAGGAGCAAGCTCCTCAAGCTAGGCTACCCAGAAAACCTGACCAACACAATGTTAGCATCTAGGAGACAATCTACATGCAGGATCTATAAAACCACTTGGAAGGCCTTCATTAGATGGGTTGGAGGAAATCTATAGATCCCCTCAAACCGCACCTCAGGAGTGTCCTTGCTTTTCTCCAGGATGGCCATGACTCCGGCCTGAAGGCATCCACTCTTAGGAGACAGGTAGCGGCCCTTTCGACGGTTTTAACACCAGTCAAAGGCTGAGTCATCTCCAGACACCCCCGCGTCAAGCGATTTCTGAAGGGAGTGTCTCTTAGGGACCCTCCTATTTCTCACAGGTTCCCCACCTGGAGACTCAACATAGTCCTCAATGCTCTGACTAAACCTCCCTTCAAGCCTATTAAAGAGATCTCGCTGAAGTGGCTCAGGATGAAAACGCTCCTTCTGGTGGCCATAACCTCGGCCCGTCGAGTTTTAGAACTAGGAGCTCTTTCCACTAGCCCAAGACTTTGTACCTTTCATAAGGACAAGGTCATCCTACTACCAGATCCTACCTTCCAGACCAAGGTAAATTCCAGGTTCCATAAATCCCAAGAGATTTGCCTTCCCTCCTTTTGCCCAAAACCTCTTCATACGCAGGAGCGCATCTGGCACACTCTCAATGTCTGACGAGCATTGAAAGTTTTCCTTCACTGCACCAGTGCATTTAGGAAGTCAGAATCCTTGTTCATTTCAGTTTCTCCACCTAACAAGGGGTGCAAGATGTCTAAGTCCACAATTAGTTCTACGCTCAAGTACTGTATTACCAAGGCATATAGAGTGCAAAAGATGGTGCCTTCTCCAGGTATCACTGCACATTCAATATGTAGTGCAGCGACCAACACGACCCTAGCAAACCACGCCTCAGTTGAAGAGATCTGCAAGGCCGCCACATGGTCCTCAGTTTTTACCTTTTTTCGACACTATAAGATCAATGTTTTTGACTCTGCTGATGCGGCTTTCAGACGGAGAGTTCTTCAACAGATTTTTACAGGCCAAGACGATGACCCACCCGAGTAACATGGACACTACTGTAAGGAGATCCCAGCAAGATGTCCTCCGCTCAGAGGGAGAACAGGCCATTGGTACTTACCATGAAGGGTCCTTCTCTGAGGTACGGAGGACATCTTGGGCCCTCCCTTTTCATCATCATGTCTGTCTTTTTTGTTGCTCTATTCTTTCTATCTCTCAGGGTAGTCCTTCCTGTCCTTACCCATCCTTTTATGCCTGTTGACCCTTCTGGGTTCTACTGTTCTAGTGGGTTGTTACAGTTTATGGTGTTTTTATAATGTTTTTTACAAGGTTCACTGCTCATTGGAGTTCTGTAACTGAAGCTGAGGGGCGTATCCCACCTAGTGGACAGGAAGTGAAGTTTGGTTCCTCCCTCCCTAAGGAAAGGGTGGGAAACACCCAGCAAGATGTCCTCCATAGCTCAGAGGAGAAGGACCCTTCATGGTAAGTACCAATGGCCCATTTTCCACACTCCTGCTTCATATTCTGTGATCTGTATGCTTTAAGAGCATTTCCAAGCCAATGATGGGAATGCTTAAACTGAAGTAATTGCTGCACAGACCTGGTACTTGTGCATGGTGGTATTTTATTTTGGAAAGCACAGATGTATGAATTAATGTAACAGTGCTATATCAAAAGGGCTCATGAACAACTGCCTGTTACAACCGAATTATATCTAGGGAACAGAAGAGGCTACACACGCTCAACTCTTTCCTTTCTCTGTGTTCATTCCCCTACCCTACAATCTTTCCTAGTTGAAATGAATGTGGGTCTTTATACAATTGGTGTACATGGGGTGCTTCCCAAAACACATTCACTATTTAAAAATTAAGATGGAAGCCATCCCCATAGTGATTTCCTTCTTCAAATGTTCATGTAACCTGATCCCTAAGCAACTACTTGGATAATTTCTTTTGTTTGTTAAAAACAAAAATAACCAGCCTGACCACCAAGACTTTTTACCTATAACTGTAACATTGTGGAGGAAATTCTTTCCCTTTTACTTGGTTTTCTCCATTGTGCTTGGGTTTTTCCTTTGAACATAATTGTAAATACAATAATGGCTTATATTGTCAGGAAGGAAGAGCTTCATGTTGTGAATGCCGGTAGTAGTGAATAGATACAATTATACATTCGACCACAACTATTATTCTAGAGGAGATCCATTGATGTCCCAGCATATCATAAGAGACTGTTGTTGGATGCTTCAGATTTAAAGGTTTATTGGCTGCAGTGTAGTTGGAGCCACTTTTATTCAGTAGCAGAGTAAGTGTTGTGAGGATTATGGTTGCTATTTTATGTTAAATATTTCCTAGTTGGGTGTTCCCTCCCAAACTAAGTGGCAAAATTTTAATTGTTTTTCAGCAACAAGAGCAGGATCCAACTAACTTATATATCTCCAATTTGCCGCTTTCAATGGATGAGCAAGAGCTTGAGAATATGCTGAAACCTTTTGGACAGGTTATCTCTACAAGAATACTTCGTGATTCCAATGGCACGAGTCGTGGAGTTGGTTTTGCAAGGTATTATAATACCTGTCTCTTTTTTTTCTTTAAAAAATGCTTTGTTTGATAAATAATAGTAATGCTATTAAAAAAGAAGAAAAATTATGGGAAACAGACCAAACTTTATTATAAAAAGGAGCACAAAGGTTGATAATCTGGTCAAGTATATATTGACTGGTCAAGTACTTATGTCACTGTTCTCTTTGGGGTTATGGGTGGGGGGAATACAGCCAAGTTCTGAACTATTGTAATATATTATTTTCATTTTGCTAGCTGTGAACAAGATAGAAAAGAATGTGCAGTTGTCCTTGCCTTTTATCCTAGAACCTCAGAGACAGCCCACACAGTTGCTAAAGTGCTTTAAATATGAACCTGTAAATAATGTGTGTTTGGGATTCTGAAAGGCTAGGGAGCCCTCATGCCTGCCTTTGCTGTCAGTGTAAAATTTCATGATAATCGGTTCCTTAGAATTAAAAATCTAGGCTGCCACCTGCACAAGGACAGTCATGGAATATTTAGCACTATTTTACTATAAAGTAAGCAGTCACTTGACTGTCATCCACTTCTAGTGCAGAATACTCCTAACCCCTTATGTCCTCAGTGTGAGAGCCAATGTTGTATAAGTGGTTAGAGTGTAGGACTAGAATCTCGGGGAACCTGGGTTCAAGGCCCCACTCTGCCATAGATGATCACTTGGTGACCCTGAGCTAGTTACTCCCTCTCTAGGCCTAACCTGCCACTGAGGGAGGGTTATTTTTGTGAGGACAGTGTGGAGCTGGGGCAAACAATGTTGTAACCTGCTTTGGGTTCCTGTTGGGGAGACAAGCAGAGTAGAAATACTGCAATAAAATCACATTTCTCAGTTGAATATTTTACTCAGTGATACTTTACAGGAACCAAAACCCAGAAATAACTGGTTAAAACAGACTGTTCGCATAACCGTTATTTGTTTTTTATTAGCTATGAGAGTCTAATCTTCCCTTTTTTTCCATTAGGTGCCATATGCAATTACAAAATTTGGCAAAAGTTTGTTTTGCTCCATTTGGATGTTTTTGTTAGGTATCAAGTTTATTTTGCATACCATATGACTATTCTGAAGGGGGGGGACTAGCTGGGTGAATCAGATATGAAGTATTGATCTAATCCCAAATCCATCTGTTTTCTAAGCTTGTAATCACAGCACCTCTTCTCTTTTGAGGAGAGGAGGACATCCTGATGCTTCTCCCATAATCCCCGGAGGCAAGATATTAAGTCATTTTCTTCCCTCTCCTGAGGAGAGAAGTACCTAGTTCTTCAGTTCTTTTTCTCCCCCCATCGCATGTGCAGGACTTGGAGGAGCTCCAATTGCCTTTTAGCCTTTTTTCTGTTGCAGAGGGTTTTTTAGGTCATCTTTTATTTCCTCAGAAAAGAGCAAGAGTCCAGTAACACCTTAAAGACTAACAAAATTTGTGACGGGGTAATGAGCTTTCCTGAGTCACTGCTCCTCCCTTCAGAAAAAAACTCCTTGTTTGTCCTCCCACCTCCATCTCTGCCCTGCTCAGCCACTAAACCACATGGCTGTGTCATTTGCTTTTGAAACAGCAGGCGCAGGAGCAGATGATTTAGGGGTCATCATGCCAGACAGCAGAGGGCTGCAGAAGCAAAAGCAGAGATGTAAATTCGCCCCTCCCAATGAAATCAAAAGAGCGTCAAGCTGAAACCAAAAGCAATTCAACCAGCTGTGAGATCTTTGGCACCAAAATCCCTGCACCTTCTTGCAGCAGCTGCCAGTGGCTTGTGTTCACTGCCCTGAAGCCCAAAACGCAAACTGATCAAGAGGTGGTGAGTGTGCAAGTCAATCCTGCTTCCCTGGGCCCCTCAGGAGGAGGTGGAGAGGCCTTTGTTGCCCCGGTGGGTTTTTCAGGATAACAATAAGATGGTCAGAAGAAGGGGGGATAGGGCATCGAAACTTAAGGCAGCATTCTGGGAGAACGCCCTTAAAGCCTCGGAGCCCTCGTCCACGTTGGCCATGGAGAAAGCACCCAATTCCGCATCTTTGGAATTGATGTGTTTGGCTCCATCTCCTGGATCCGTGTCTCAGCAGATCCAGTCTTGGTCACGCTTCCCTCGGGCTGATTGCACCTCTTCTGAGCCTTCAGCTAAGAAGGCTAAAGGCAAGACAAAGGAAAAGTGTAAATTGGCTCCCCAGCAGAATGCTCCCATCTGCACTACTGAGCCAATGCCAACTTTGCAGGAGAAGCCCAGGACCCCATCTCCGGGTCCAAGATCTCCACCTGTTTCTGTCTTCAGTGGGGAGATCTCCACTTGTTTCTGTCTTCAGTGGGGATATTGGCTTACCACGTGACCAGGTCCCACCTGAGTCTGATCCAGAACGAATGGCCACAGTTCCGTGGTCTCAGCCCCAATTGCTGATGCAGTGGCCTTCGCATCCTTACATGATGTCTTCAGGATATTTGGAGGAATGGAGTGACAACTTTGCAAGCCTCAGTGATGCGAGTTTGTATCATTACCCTCATCGGGTATCGTGCCCATCAGTGACCATCTCACACAGGCCACATTCTCCTATTCCTGCGATGAGAGGAGGAAAAACAGCAATTGAATCTGACTGATCTGACACAACTTCGGATCCAAGCCTGTGTGAGGGTAGGCAAGCCATCTCCGGCGTCTCCCACAGAGGATCTCAACATGTTTAGACAACAGATTATTCATATGGCCCAGTCTCTTGAGACAGAAGTCATTACCTCAGAGCACAAACCCAAAGATAAGATTCTGAGTCACCTCTATTCATAGTCTCCCAGAACTATTACTTTCCTGGTGTTAGAGGGCCTTGAAGACCTCATGCAAGAACTGTGGCAAAAACCTGCATCTCTCCAGCCTACCTCCAGAAGGGTAAAACATTTTTATAAGACAACTCCTCCTCCTCCATCCTCCTTGGTTACAGAGGAGGTGCAGCTGATGAAGGGCCATCAGGCCTAGGACTCCGCTTCCATGGATTGGGAAGGAAGAAAACAGGATGTCATGGGTCAAAAATTATATTCTTCAACAACTTTAGGTTTCAAGATTGCCAACGATGAAACCATTATGGCTGGTTATCCGCTCCTCTTATGGGAGAGGATTCTTCCATTCCTGGAACTCCTGTCAGAAGATAAGCATCACCTCACTAAAGTTCCACATGCGGAGGCCATTAAACTTTCAAAGCGGCAAATTAATGCGGGACAGCATTCTGCGGATTCATCTGCGTGGGCCATGGCAAGCCCTGTTGTACTCAGGCGCCATATGTGGTTAACGGCCTTTCCTGGTGTTAGCCGCCCTGAGCCCACTTTGCGGGGAGGGCGGGGTAAAAATTCCAATAAATAAATAAATAATTTCCTGTGAAAACCAGGCTTAAGGCTGAGGACATACCTTTCGAAGGTTCCACTCTCTTATCTTCCAAGATAGATGATGCTTTCCCTGATAAAGAAGAACAAGCAGATAGCGAAGTCCCTAGGAGTCTCACATTCGTCCATGTCCCAATTTAAGCAGAGGTGCATTGTGGGACAGCCCTGGCATCTGTTTCAAAGGGACTATCACTTTTCCATCCTGTCGGGGTCTCAGTATCCTACCCTTAAGCCATTTACCCCACAACAGGGTTACCATAGGCATAAGGGTTCCTATCAACCTAGGTCGAATCAGCAACTGCCCTCTTTCAGAGAGGCATCTTCATCCCAGAAGTCATCCTTCTAACTAGGATTGTTGCCAGCCCCTGTTAAATTCAGGGACAGGCTGGCTCAGTTTTGCTACAGCCTGTGAGGCTATTACCTCCGATGAGTAGGTTTTGTTCATAGTTAAATTTGGTTACACATTAAAATTTAAGTCTATTCCTTCTTTTTCTTTACCTTTAAAGGGATCCAACCAAGCAGCTTTGGGTCTTGCCCAGACTTTGGCCTTTTTAATTGACAAGGGCACCATAGAGGAGGTTACAGTGTCTCAAGCACTGGAGGGTTTCTTCTCTCGTATGTCCCTAGTAGATAAGAAGGATGGGGTAGTTAGACGCATTTTAGACTTCAGAAAATTAACCATTTTTCTTCATGTTTCAAAATTCTATATTTATTTATTCAACTTTTATCCCGCCCTTCCGCCGAAGCGGCTCAGGGTGGCTCACAACATTAATAAAACCTGGTGTCCATCCCTTTAATTTTATAATCATTAAAAATTAATTGTAGGTTCATCATTTTTTATTTGAAGGATGTCTATTTTCATGTTTTAATCCACCCTCAACATTGCAAGTTCTTACATTTTTCATGTGGGGAACAAGTTTTTCAGTACACTGTACCATCTTTTGGTCTAGCCCTTGCACCCAGTGTATTCTCGAAGTGTTTAGCCCGAGTTGTTGCTTACCTCCATATGAGGGGTTGCCATATATTCCCTTACTTAGATTATTGGTACAGTGGCAGATTCCAAGGACTGTTTGTTGAGTTATTGCACTCTTGTCCTGGAGACCTGTCAAAGACTAAGACTCCTGTTAAATTGGGATAAATCACAATTAATTCCATCTCAGAGAGTACAATTTATCGGAGCTATGCAAGATTCCCTAGTGGTGAAAGGTTTTCTACCTCCCAAAAGGGTACAGGTCATCTTTGCCTTGGTGAGACAGTTCAGATCTCATGGGTTCCAATTGGTTTGGAAAATCCTGCACCTTTTGGGATATATGGCTTCTACCACCACAGTCCTGCCTATGGCTAGGTTACATATGTGACCTTGCAACTCTGGTTTCTATCTTGTTATAGAACTGGGGTTCATGCCTTATGGCACAGATTCTCTATTTCCAGACCTGTCATACATTCTCTATTGTGGTGGTCTTCTATAAATAATTTATCCTTTGGTGTTTCTGAACATGAGGTAGTCCTTACTACAGAGGCTTCGCTCTTGGGTTGGGGCACTCATTGTGAGGGATTGTCAGATGGGGTACTTAGTTAGAAGATGAGAAACTGCTGCACATTAACATTTTAGAATTGCGAGCAGTTCCGTATGCCCTTCTTTGTTTCTCAGATACCCTTTGGAACCAATCCATTTTTGTCCAGATGTACAATGCAGTTAAAATAAATAAAACAAGCAAGGGGGTCCAGGGTCCAGAGGTCTATGTCAGGAAGCTACCCTTGCATGAGGCACAGCAGTGAAGCTCAATACTTCCATTCAAGCTATCCACATCCTTGGGAATTTAAACACGGAAACCAACAGATGGAGCAGGGCTGGCACACTCTTCCACGAGTGGTCCATAAAGGCCACTAACCTGGAACCGCTTTTTACCCTCTGGGGGGTTTCGGATGTCGATCTTTTTGTGATGCAAGAAGACTATGAGGTTCTGTTCCCGAGCAGGCTCAGTAACATCCCACATGTCAGAGTGTCCTCCTCTCTTCAAATGAGAAAGGAACTTTGGACTTACCATGGACTTCTACTTGAGGTAGAGGAGGACACCCTGGACCCACCTGATATAGGGGAATCTGATTGCTTTGTGAATAATGGCCCTCTTGTCTCAATTATCTTAAACTCTTTTCCCACTGTTACTGTTTGTTATGTCTTTATTATATCCTATGTAAAGACTTAAGACATGTAAAGCTGGAACAATCCTATTGGCTAATGTGTGAATGTACCCAATCAGATTGCAGAGAAATGTTCAGGAGGGAACTGATCTGATTGGATGTTATCTTTGTAATGCCATTGGTCTTTAACTGTTCTAGGGCGTGGCTACACCAGCCCGGGATAGTTTAAAAGGAGCCCTGCTCCACTGTTTGTTGTTGTGTGTTCTTCACTGTTCCTGTTTGAAACCAATAAAGCTGATTCACTGTTACTTACAAGACGGCATTGAGTCAATACTTGACACTGTTAACTGCTGAATGTTGTTTCTTCTCTGAAATAGGTCTGGCCCTCTGGCCTCGTCTCATAGTTGTTTAATCTTAAGGTTATGTCCTGTTGGCAGCAACAAACAATGACACACTTTGTGGTGTTCTATGGAAAGCTCTGGAAGCCTCTGAGCTGAAGAAGGAGATACTCCTCTCCTCAGGGGCAGGAAGAAAATGATCTAATATCCTGCCACCACGGATTGTGAGAGAAGGAGTACCCAAACATCAGGAGGTCCCCCTTTAGCTCAAATAGAATGAACCTTCATGGTAATTCCAAAGTTCCTTTTCTTCTCATACATGCATAATGTTGTAAACTACACAGGGCTTGAGGGCTGAATACAGTGCATGGCCAGGATATCAATCCTTGGCAATTAAACACCAGATTGACCAGGAAAAATATTTGAATACAGATGTACTGTACATTGGGCGTCTGAGACACCACCAAGGAGTACAGAATCACAAAGTAAAGAAAGCAAAACATGTATAAATTCTTAATTATCTATGTTCTTTTTTACACAGGATGGAATCAACAGAAAAATGTGAAGCGGTGATTGCTCATTTTAATGGAAAGTTCATTAAAACACCACCAGGAGTTTCTGGTATGTTATTTGAATTCTTCTAAATACTGAGGGTGGTTCTTGTTACTAGAAAATAGTTGTATGGTTACGATAACCAGGACCAGTTCACAGTGTATTCCCTGAATCATGGATAGTCCTTTTGATCCTCTGCATTTATTTATGTAGACAAATATAACTTGCTAATTAAGCAGTCATGGCTGTGGCTGGCACTGATCCCAATGATGTTTTCCCCATCCACTGAATTTAGATAAATTTCTACCAGTCACTTCATTAACATGAACACATGCCTGTGTTTGGATGTTGCAGCAAGTCAGAGTAAGGAGGGTCCA
>NW_015161968.1:777773-803301 GCF_001447785.1 Gekko japonicus
TCCTTAACCACAGATAATAGCCAAGTTAGTATTGTATCTTCACCTGCCAAAGTACAGCTTTTACAAGATCAGTTTTCTTTCAAGGAAGAGCAAGTATGAGAGGTGTATAGCATACAGTATACTTCTGTTTCTTTGTGGTTAAATTGAGCTAGTATTAATGGGCTTGTGGAAGCACTCACTCAGAAAACAGTATAAAATTCTCAGCAGCATTTCTCCCAAAGCAAAACCTTCTGCCAGCTAGCTAGGAGCAGAGCATCTCTTTCTGAACTTGTCATATACATCACCAGCAGTAAACCTGCTGCCTCTTCCCTCCAAGTGAGTCTGTGCTGGCCACCCAAAGGACAAGTGTTATCTGTTGCCTTGATCACCCTTCAGTGAATGTAGAAATAGGAAATGATAAACAACCTAGTTTTTGATCTCATCGGATTTGTCTGCCTTTTGCAAATAATTATATCAGCACTGGCCAATTTGCTCTACTGTAGCTGAAAAAGATTGCTGCTGAGTTCAGGAAACCACTCTGTCATCTGCAAATGAGAGAAAAGAAATGGTTTAAGTAATGCAGAGGCATATTATAATCCTTGCCTAGAACAGAGGGTAACTTTCCCTTTCCTAGAATCACTGTTTCTAAGTTCACTGTATTTCTCTTCTTCATTAGTAGCTGATTAGTTTGTCTGTTTTTTTATATCAACTGCTTTGCAAAGTCAGGATTATTCCTAGTTAACTATTCTAGTAAGTGTTTGGTTTTTAAGGGGGTTGTAAATAGCTCAGGTACATTAGAGCCTGCATTATGCGATTGCCTTTTGATAGAACCCACTGCAAATGCTGCACATTTGACAAGGGACATTGACTCCCTCTGAATTTTTATTCATTAGTCCCAGATAGTTGCTTAATGTGAACAGGAGCACTGAGGTGCTGTGTCCTTCAGTGATCAGCTTCTCAAAATTAGGTAGCTATGCTGCTTCGCAAGCAGCATGGCATTTACTTTCAAAGGAAGTGAGGCCAAGCTAAAGACCTGAACGTAGGCCATTGCCATTTGGAGAGCACCATGGCATTCTAGTGCTTTTAAAGGACTTTTCTTGGCAAAGATTTTGTAGCTCCAGTTCTCGGTAAGGGATGCTGAGGTGGAAGTGGTTTCCTGCACTCAGCAACAATCTTTTTTTAAAATAAGTCATTAGTTTTGGGATGGTTGGCTTATTGGTGTGTTCTATAGCACTGAAGATGGAGCCTGCACTATAAAATCTGACATCCAAACAGCATAGACCCAAAGGAATTGAGGATGGGGGGGGTATTCTCCCCCCCCCAACAAATCAACTTATTGAAAAAATCAAAGTAAAAGTTTGGAAGCCCTAAGATTGGCTTCTCTGTAGCTTAATTTCTGCTATGTAAGTCCCTACTCATCCTATGATGGAAAGTTACGAGCTTATGATCATTAGTTGCACCACCTACCATGAGCCCTTTCAAAGGCAGGTGTTAATGCCCGTATGCTATCAGCTTTTGCTGGGTAGAAGCAGAAAATTAACAAAACCAGTGAGTCAGATGCAAAGACTAAAATGGAATGTGACTCTATGGTATATTTTTTTAAGTGCCTCTCTTTTGCTTTCTGGGTATAATGAGACTGTATAATCCATGGAGGAGACAAAATAGCACATGTTTATTTCAAGACATAGGTGAAGAAGGGATTTGAAGTCATTCTAGATTTACTTTAAAGAGGTTCATGTATCTTGTAAAGCAGTTCATTCATGGTGAGCATTCTTTGGGGTGGAACTCTAGGGAACTGTAAGGCAGAATTTCTTCGGAACCTTCTAAGGCAAAGGATACATCTTAATTTCCACTTTTCCTGCAGGACATGTGATTTGATGTGGTGGGGGGCGGGGGGAGAAAACCATCTCGGAATTTCATTATATTCTGGTGTAACTGAGAAACGGGCCCATCCCAGATTTTCTGTGGATAAAGCAGTGAAACTATGCAGAGAGCAATAAACTTCATTCTCAGTTGCCATCTAGATGGCCATCTGACAGCAATGCAGATTCTGTGAACGTAGGCAGATCATGAGAGGGAGGGCAGGAAGGGTTGCATCAGTGCTTAGTTCTCATGGCCCTTTCTTACATGCCTAGGGAAATGCCGATTGCCACTTTGGGGTCAGGGAGCCATTTTCTCCAAGCCAGTTTGGCCAGGGATCCTGGAGGACATTTTGTGCCATCTTCTGGGCATGGAGCAAGGGTCACTGGGGGTGTGGGAGTGAGGTAGTTGTAAATTTCTTGCATTGAACAGGGGGTTGAACTAGATGACCCTGGAGGTACCTTCCAAGTCTATGATTCTAAAACAAGAAAAACAAAGCAGACCTCCAACAATGGGACTAAAGAAAATTTTGCAAAGTTCTCAAAGATGGGCATAAAAACTGGTTTATATCGAGTACTGGTGTCACCTTTATCAGAAGCACTGCAAAGATTATAAGTAAAGAAGACACAGCCATCCCTCCTTTTCACTTACTGATCACATCTTATCTCCTAAATTATGAGCTGTTTTTACAGCTTGAGAGAGTTGTTTTATAGTTTCTTCAGAATCTTTTGCAGTTCCTCCTTTGAAGAGTACACTGGTCCTCAAAATGCACCAGGTATTCTCCTCTTCCTTTTTTTGTGGTCTGCAGTTTGCTGCGGCATCACTACATTTATTATTAGGAAGGACAGCACATGATCTGTCAAATGTGAAAACCAGGGGTGGGCAGGTAATTTACTTTTAGCATTCCTTGGGTTATTGCTTTATGAATATCCTCTTACAGGGGGCAAACTATCTACTTCATGTAGAGAGTAGAGACTGACTCTTTAACTCCTCCAGTGTTTCAGCAAGTGAGTCACATTTCTGCTTGCTGGTTGTCTTTTGTAAAGCCAGTACAGAGAGTTACGCATATACAGCTGTTACAAAAGGACCTCACAGTGTAGGTTGAGTGGTTGATTATCTGTGGTTGATTTAGCCCTTGTGGATTAAGCCTGAATGACCTCCTATGACCACTCTGCGAAGCATTCCCTCTGGTGCTCGCTCACCCTGAAATTGGGGCATCACAGCTGTTTGCTGCTCTCAAATGTATGCATTCAGCATTCACCATAGAGGGTTAATAAGCATAATAGTGTGGATAATAAGCTGTAAATGTTGGCTTTATAACCAATGAGGAGCATAAATATCGAGGAGCATAGTTAATACTTCCTTAATTCTTCTCTGAATGAAGAGCTGACATCCTGTCTACCATACTGTAGACTCTGTTCATCATATTCCTTTGCTTTCTTCATTCCCTTGCTCATCTTAAAATTTCTTATTCTCTCCATTCTGCGCTATCCAGTTTTCAGTCTACCACCCTTCTGCATGGCCTCAGAATGCATCACTTCCTACACTTGGCACTGCATACTCCACTTCTGCTTACAAACACACTCTCACACCTTTGCTATCTTGCTATATTGCCAGCTTGAACTGGGTCAGACGCCTGCCTCTTGGCCTTATTGTTAACTCTGTGTCATGGCTTTGTGAGAAGGGTAGGCAAGTTCAGGAGAGGTGAGCCACCTGGCCAGTATTAACAAAGCATTGAGTTAAAGGTCAAGGAATAAATATTCGTAACACAAAATAATCAGCTGCAGTGGAGCAGCGTGTAGTCCCAAATTCAGTAAAAACTTAGCTGAATCAGCAAACTTGAGTTGGATGGGAAAACAGTATAAGGACAAAGAAGCCAGAATGTTGGAATGAGTAAGTGTGGGAGGAAAAACATCTGTCAGAGAAAGACATGTTGTCAAGGTTGGACTCAAATACAGAATGGGCTGAACAGGTCTATTGCAAAGGGAGCCAGAATTTATTTAAGAAAATGCGCTGCCTCTCAAGAAACTGCTCAAAGTGGATTGCAGTATAAAAACAAAATTGAAACAACAAATAATCCAGCTAGCAATAAAACCAGAAAGCATCATAACAGCATAACAGAAACCAGCATAAAACTGGTAAAACACACCCAATGCAATCCATTAAAAGATATTTAAAATAATATCTGGTAAGAACTAGCCCTTTAAGGCAATGTGTGTTGTCTCAAGCAACATGTCCTTCACCTGTGTCTGTGGTGCAAACAAAACAGGGAATACAATGCGGGTTCTTTTTCTCATTCCTGTTGGAACAAGGAGGATTGTGGCTTTGGAACCATTTCTTTGTGCCAGCTCTGAGTGAGGCCAGCTCTGAGTGAGGCCAGCTCTGAGTGAGGCCAGCTCTGAGTGCGGGAGATCAGAAGCAGAATACATAAGCATACAGAAGCATAAGGGAGATCAGAAGCAGAATCCTTGACGTTTATGTAATACTTGATGCTCAAACTGCTCTGTGTTACCTTGTTGTAATACTTGCAACATCCCTGTAATGTAGGTACAGTGGTAGTATTCCCATATTCCAGATGGGGAGACTGAGAATGAATGGCTTGATGAAGCCAACCTAGTAATGGTGGAGGTAACATTCAGACTATTGATTTCCCAAATGATAAATCATTCTCTCAACCAGTGTTTACAGCAGCTTTTTAGAAGAACTGCAGGTTTCAAGTTGAAGTTTACATGTGTGTACAATGCAGTTGCATTCTTGTGTTAAAAATTGGTGTGTTTAATAGATACATCACCCTTCGTGTTTAAATGTCATTGACTTAACATCTGGAAGGAAAGCAAAAGCTAGTTGGGGACTAATGGAGGCATCCTGTAGGAGGTACCTTTGTCAGTCCTAGGCATTTCCAGTTAAAAGTCGTACTCTCTCGTGTATTTTTTAAAAAGAAAAGAAAAACAGAGGCAGGCCATGGCAAACCACTTCTGTTTGTCTCTTGCCTACTGGGTTGCCATAAGTCAGCTGTGACTTGATCGCAGTCTCCACCATCACAATGCGTGGTGTTTGAGTACAGGATTTTTAAAAAACAAACATAGTTAAAATCACAACAGGAGTGGGAAGATGATGAGTGCTGGGACCTCCAAGTTGATGGCTATGGTAACTTTGATCTGTTACTCTCCATCTTTACCACCTCCTGAATTTCACTTGCCATTCCCTATTTTATGAAAGAAACAAGTTTTCTATAGCTAGTCCTACCTGCTTGGGCTGATATCTACCTGGAGACTTGTGAAGCAGGAATTATCAGCAGTCAGTGTTGAAACCAAAATTGCATCTGAGCTTCTAACCTGTGATTAGGGAGAGGAAGGAAGGGCTGTGTTTGAGAATCAGAAAATTATGAAAATATGTGTAATGGCAACAGACTGTGGAAAAATATTGCCACTCCTGGTTAGTTTGTCCCAAAGTTGTTCTAAGGGCATGGTAAGTAATGGAGTGACCAAGAACTTGCAGATGGGATTCTTGAGAAGTATGGGCTTGCACTGAGCGAGTTGCTAGTTGCTTCTGTAAAATGGGGCTAATGTTTACATGATTCATAGCCCAATGGACTGAGGGAACACCAAGCAAAACAAAAAAGTCTTCACTTGCTGGTGTGAGATGGCACCAGAAAGGGACAAACAACTCTTCCTGGGGAGAGAGTTCCAGAGTTTTGGTGCCACAACTGTGGAGGCCATCTCCTAAGTTGCCACCCACCTAACCTCAGAAGGTGGGGACGCCCAAAGAGGGCCTCTGAACATGACAACAGTGATCAGGTAGGTTCATAAGGGAGTAAGCAGTCCTTCAGGTATGTTGGTCCCAAACAATACAGGGCTTTAAAGGCCAATACTAGTAGCTTGAATTGTGCATGGAAACAGATTGGGAGCCACAGTAGATAGGCCAGGACTGGAGAGATATGGTCCCTACGACTACTCCAGTCAACATCCTAGCTGCAGCAATCTGCACCAATGGAAGTTTCTGAACACTTTTCTTGGGCGGCACCATGTAAAGTGCATTGCAGTAATCTAGATGTAACCAGGGCATGCACCACAGTGGCCCGATCTTGTCTGTGCAGGAAAAGCTGCAGCTGGTTAACCAGTCAATACTAGTAAAAGGCACTTCTGGCCACGGTGTTTAAATGTCCAGCTTCAATCTTGTTTAAAGTCCAAAGTGGAATTTTTAATGCAATCCAACCAGCTCTGAGTGAGTGTTAAAATATTTCACTTTATGAGTTAATCCTTTTCTGCAGGGATCTGAGCTGCCAGCATGGTGTGTAAGCAAATAGCTGGGAAGCATCTAAATTCCTTAAAGCCTGCTTTCATTTATGAAAGAGCCTAGATTTGGAAACCACAGAGACTTATTCAAGTGACTTCTGCTGACAGCTTGCCATATTTTTTCTTGAATGGCAGCACTCAGAATTGGCTGTTCCATGATATTGTAGGCTAATCTTTATTACTCCAGTTGTAAAAAAAGTAAAGACAATGAATCTTAAAAATATCCTGCAAACTAATAACAGTGATTCACAGTTATAGTAAAATAGTAAAAAGCCCAGTAGCAACTTAAAGACTAACAAACTTTATTGTAGTATAAGCTTTCAAGAATCACAGCTCTCTTCGTCAGATGCATGGAGGGTAACTCCTCTGGATCTATCACAGTTATAGTGGCACTTTATAGTGTCCTCACTTAAAATATGTGATAACCTAGCTGCAATAAATATAGATTTTTCACACTGAGGAATGACTGCCAGTTCCCTTCCCTCTCTGCCTCTAACCCTCTCTCTGCCTAACTGCCTGCTGCCAGCCAAGTAAAAACAATTGCGTGTGAGCTCTCTTGTTGGCAGTCAGCACTGCCTATCAAGCTTTGGAGGGCCACTGCTGGTGTTTCCAGGGCTGCAGAAATCCTTCCCCCCTGTTGCTTTGACAACTAATTGATCGACACTGGCATGTCTGCCTCATGAACTGCTGACATGAACTGCATGAATATGGTGGTTTGTGGGAGATGCAATCTCACCAAACTGTGGCTCATGAACCAGACAATTTTCGTGATGAATTTAGGATCATGCCCATCTCTACAGTTGATAGTTCAGAACTTGTGGCTTCTAGTAGCAAACTTGGGTTACCATCCTAATCTTGCTCTACAGGTTCAAGTTGTTTCACCTGCCATCTCTCAGTCTTAAACCTGGAAGTGAACTCCATTCATTTCAGTGGCACTACTAGGTAGGATTGTTTCACACATATATGTTAATCAGGTAATGACTGCGGCACCAAGTGATGTAGCACCAAACCTGTAACCCCAAGTTACAGGTTTCTGTTGCTTCACATTTATTTTTAAATGAAGTTGCTTGTCAGCTGCTTGTCATCAAGTGCCCAGAAACTGAGTGGTGCAGAAACATCAGGACCCTACTTTTTGTCCTTGGTATTTTGAGTGGTGGTGCTATGGAATGCCATTCCAGGGGAAGCCCACTTGGCCTTCTTTATGTTTGCCTTTGGAGGAGCCGTGAATATATGGCTCTTTCAGAAGACTTTTGAGATCACTGTAAGTTGATCTTAGTTTGATGCTCCCACTGTGGTTAGGTGGTAGTTTGTTATTTTCCTGCTGATGATTTTTTTTGCACTGTATGTAGCTTTTACTGATCATTAGCTGTTCTGCAGATGTTTCTCATCAGATGGGCAGGATATAAATGTATTAAATACGTGAAGCAGCTTACAAGTATGTTTAGAGCCATAAACATAAGTATGAAGGAAGAGTGCTTTTCCCTCTGAGGAATTCATTTCCCTGGCTCACTTCTGAGTCATAACGTTGCCCTTGACTTAGCACTCTACAGGCAGCCCCAGATTCACATCTGTGTAGTGCTCCGGTATGCTCCTATGCAAGCAAATTTTCCAAAGAACTTCAGTGAACATGACAGCTTTGCAGAAGCATCCTCCTGTGAGTGCAGTGCCGGCCCTTTCTTGAAATGAATAAGAAAGTCCTTGCAGTATGAGAATGTATCAAAGCTCCTACCCCTACAAAAACTGCTGTATTGACCAAATCAAACAAATAAACCTGTACAAATCACCCACACAATTTTGAATAATCCCTTTCAGCCTGGGTTTGCCAAGGGTATGACATTCTGTGAAGTAGGAAAGCTGTGTACCAAATTAGGCATAAATGTCGTTTCCAAGTTAAGTAATTCAAGGGAGCAAATATTTAAATACAATAATATCTGTCAATGTGGTGAGCAGCATTTTTTTTTAAAAAAATGGATTGCTTGGAAATTGCACAGACTAATTCTAAGGGGGTTTGGTGTTTTTGTGTGTGTGTGTTTTTAAGCTCCCGCGGAGCCTTTGTTGTGCAAGTTTGCAGATGGAGGACAAAAAAAGAGACAGAACCAGAACAAGTATATACAGAATGGACGAGCCTGGCACCGGGAAGGCGAGGTGAGACTTGTAAGTCCTCCTTTCAACCTTCAGTGTGGGTGTGTAATGATAAACACTTAAAATAATAGCTGCACAAAAGGACTCTGTTAGCATTCTGCGTGTTGTGTAATAGGATCTTACAGTTTTTCAAGCCACTCAATATAGTAATATAAACACAACATTAAGTATTTAATACTGCTAAAATAAATAAGGCATTCTTGCATTTGTTACAATTTTACAGTTGAACTGTAGTTTTCTGTGAATGTTTTGATTCTGTTCTTGCACGTACTTACATGTATGCATATGCATTTATGCTGAACCTCAATAATAATAACAAAATGTTGTCAAGTCACGAGTGACTTATGGTGACCTTCAAGGCAAGAGATTTGCAGAGGTGATTTGCCATGGCCTGCCTCTGCATAGCAACTCTGGACTTCCTTGGTAGTTTCCCATCCAAGTACTGACTATGGCCAACTGTGCTTGAGTGGATGAGCTCTAAGGCTAGTCTAAGCTAGTCAGGCTGCCGCCTGGGGACAATTTGGCATCCAGAATCCTCTTATTCCTTTGTCTGAGGACAACAGGCTTACCTGTGTTGCAGGAGTGGGCTGGGTTGAGCTCTCCTGGATGAATGTGGATTCCAAATTGCCCCTGGACAATCACTGGAAAAAGGGAACAGTGGGCGGGTTCTGTCCCTGGCCACTGGCTTAGAGGTGCTGGCCACAGCTGAGCCATTGGTGTGACTTTCTGATTGGTGAAGCAGCGGAGAGGCCTGGACTCTACTACAAGAGCCCCACAATATTGCAAGTCAGAATTGGGCTCCAGAGGGCATCTCCTCCATGCTCTAACCTGGGGCTTGACTGTGGGCTGTATCAAGTACTGCCTTAGGCCTCAGACATAATGGAGGAAATATGAACATCACCCATTTATCCTGTAGGGGCATCACAGCCCTCAACATCACAGACCTTAATTCATCCACAGAATAGGTGAATAAAATGCAGGGCTATTTTTGGGCAGGAACACACAGGAACGGAGTTCCAGCTGGCTCCTGAGTTGGCCACACCCAGCAGGAACGCATTACCATAATAGGCCACACCCAACAGCAGAAACTCATTAGGATTGGCTACGTTAGGAGTGTGTGGCCTAACATGCAAAGGAGTTCCTGCTACAAAAAAAGCCCTGGGTTTTGACAACAAACAAGGTAAACAGAATAAGAGTGGGTGTGGCTGGATGACCACACTTTTGGTAACATGGGGGTGCGGCCTAATGGGCTAATGAGCTGTGTCATCAGGGGTGTGGCCTAATATGCTAATGAGTTTCTGCTGTTGGGTGTGGCCTATTATGCTAATGAGTTCTTGCTGGGCTTTTTCTACAAAATGAGCCCTGAAAATGTATATGCCCCAGTCCAGAGTTTCACGATTTAGAGAGCTGCGAGTAAGCAGAGGTTCACTGCAGTTCTGGGTGCGTAACGGACTAGTCTATAGAACTGTTCTTGAGATTGTACTGAATGGGAATAGCCTTGCTATGCATAAGCACTGCAGGCATAATTTCCAATTAAGAAGGAAAGGACTGCTCGCTGTGTATTCTGCTAACAAAATTTTACAGAATATAAAGCTGTACCGCACTGCCACAGCTTTGACTATAGAAGATAAATGGGGCCAATTTTGATGTTTTGGTGGTGGTTGGTGGTAATCCATCTTGTTGATTTGTGTACTTTCTTTCCTCTCCTAAAGGCTGGAATGACACTCACTTATGATCCAACTACAGCTGCTTTACAAAACGGGTATGTACAAGCAGACATCTAACAAATACAACATCTGCTAAGATACATTGTTGAAGAATTAATGAAGGTGTTTGGGTCTTTCCCCCCTAGATTTTATCCTTCACCATACAGTATTGCAACAAACAGAATGATCACTCAGACATCTATCACGCCATATATTGCTTCACCAGTTTCTACATACCAGGTCAGTATTTTAAAGTATTCAAATAAATGAAAAAATATTTACATCTGGTTATTGATTTTCTATTATCATAATCTAGCCTACATTAATAGAAATTTCACCCAGTTTCCACCTGCCTAGTATCATTCTTCAGATTCCCCTGTCTCCCAGGGACAAACTATACTGCATTCTCGAGTATGCCATGTGGACAAGGGACCAATCTAGAGTTTTGTGGGGTGGTTTGGTTTTTCTTCTTCTTTTAAATAAAACCTTAAAATGCTGCAGGGGCCTCATCCTCCGGGGAACTATCCTGTGGAAAGATGAGGGGCTTCCCCTCCCGCCACCATTTTCACGAGCTGAAATGGACACCCAGTAGTTTTGGCTCTTAAAACGGCATGGGGTGAGAAGACAAGAGCCTCTCAAACACCACACACACACACACACACACACACACACCGTGGTCTCCAACAAAATCACGGCCCCATGTTTTGATTTAAAAAAAAAAAAAACAAGCTCTCAAATGGTGTTGCAGTCTCAGGGACATCTAGTTTGTTCCCCCAGGAGTAGCACTTGGAGGTCAGAGAACTGCAATGGGAGTAGGGTAGGCAGGGAAATTCCATTCCACTGACAGAAAATTTAGTCTGGATCCAGTCCTATATGTAGAAAAGTAAGAACCCAGATTCTTCTAGGTCTTGGTCTTGCTGTGAGTTAAAAGGGTTCATGGCTAAATGTAGCACAGAAACTGATGCATGGAACATCATCCAATGCAAACTGTTGCTTTCATTTAATGGTAAAATTGTCAAGGAAGCTGCAGGCGTCTTGCTGAGAATGTGAATAATGGCAGACAAGGTTCCCTGAGAGACAACAACAAAGTCAAACTTGTAGGAAAAAATTGCCACAGGCCACAAGTGTTCCACACAGAGTTTGACCTCATGCTACTGGGGAAGATCCCTAGCTTCAGAGAAACTACAGAAGCTGTTTCTGGTCTGGCTAGTAGTGATGCTGGGCTGAAGTAAGCGTCAGGCCTCTTGAATATCTTTAACCCACCCAAGGCTTTGCATTGCGGTTGGGCCTACAGAGGGAAGTCTGTGCAACCCTTCTAAGCTCTGTATAGTTTCTCCCTCTGCTACATCAGAGATGAACTCATTCTGCCATTGTTGCCTGTACCACTTACATGCCTCATAGAAAGTTCCTTCTGTCCCATGCTGGTTGGATCACCACTCTAGCATGGTAAGAAACAGTCATTTGAGAAGGTGCTTCTTCCTAAACAACTGTGACAGCAATGGAGAATATGAGTAGCCAACACAAGTAACAATTCACAGAATTCACCGTAAATATTGGTATAATACAATAGATAGACAATAATTAGATGAGTAAATAGATACTAAATTATTAGAATATTAGAATTCTTTAGTACCTAAAACTTTCAGACAAATTCTACAAACAGCTGCACAGAATTTTGCACTAATAGCTGTAACCTGTGGGTTTTCACCTATAAGTAGCATTCTGGCACATGCCAAATCCGAGCGACCAGGGTATCTGCTAAGCAAAGGAAAAATAAACTTAAAGCGAATCTCTAAGTAAAAAGGGCAGTGAAATAAAATGTGATCTATTGTTTCAGTCTCACCTATGCCACAAGGGCATGACCTTTCTTCCATGGGGGCCTTTTTGTATTGTCCCTCCAGTCCCGCAGAGGAGAGTACTTGCCTTCTGGCAAGAGAAAATGCCCTCCGTTGACTAGGAATCTCTAGTTGAGAGAGATAAGCAGCCTGGGCAACAACATATCTAGAACTATCTGAGGCCAGATAGGTTGATGAACTTTATGTCACAATGCTGCTCAATGTCCAACAACCTTTGCCTCAGTTGCCACACCTAAGCTGGTGTGTCTTACTGTCAAGTGGAGGGGGGTATAATGTGGGGTGCAGACCATAGGAATTTGATTGTAATTTCTTTAAAGCAAATGTTATTGACCCATGTAATTGTGCAGTTACTATCCTAGTCTTTACAAAATCCAGTGCATCATACTCTGAAATTTTCACTGGGCTCTGTTAGTTTACTCTTGATCGTGAGAAAGTATAATTCAGAACCTCTTCTTTTCAGTTTTCCCAAAATTTCTGACAGCTTTTCATTGAACCTGAGGAATACTTTCCCCCAGTCCTTCCCATCTATAGTTTTCACAAGAGTCTCATGTTGAAACAGCAGCACTGCCTGTTCCTTTGAACCAGAGTTCCCCTCCAGTAAAGAACAAATATCTGTTGAGTATATTTATGGGACTCTTCTGAAGTTAACCTGTCATCAAAGTTGGGCATTTTACCAGGGCTCAAACAGTCTCTGATAATGTAAATCTCAGTTGGTCTGAGAAAGAGGAAACAGATGTTCCCACTTAACAGAACCACTCCCTCTTCTTGCTCTCTGAGAAAAGCATACAGAGAAGATCACATCCTGTTCCCTTGCTCTCTTTGTGATGTCATATTAGGATTCTTGGTATTCAGGTCACGGTATGCTGATGAGTACCAATGAATATCAGATTGATCAGTTCTTTCATCCCAGCTCTTCCTAAAGTGAACTTGAGGAACTGGAGCTGACATAGGCTCTCCCCCCCCCCTTCTATTCCTCCACCTCAGAATTTTTGAAGAATTCATCATCTATTTAAACAGTGTGCAAAATAATCATTTGAATGATCTGCACTAGTAATTATAAAAAGGAAAGCATGACTCAGCAAAATTACTCTGTGAGTTCACCTGGGGCTTTCTTATTGTCTGCTATCGAAAGGTTTGAGGCATAAGATTCTTGTCTTCTGTAGCCTACAGTGTGAGCCACTGCAGGCATAGTTCAAGATCAGAATTTCCTGCAAATCTTGCTAAAAAATTATACTAGAGCAAAGCTTGTTTTAAGAGAAATACAAACATCTTTTGTTATCTAGGTGCAGAGCCCTTCTTGGATGCAACCTCAACCCTATATAATGCAGCATCCTGTAAGTTTGCATGTTTTATTTATTTATTTATTTATTATGGGAACTTACATGCTCCTTCTCCAGATACCTGCTTTATTTGTACATCATGTTAAAAAAATTAATAATAATATTAGATAGACCAGTCAAACCATTTGGAAACTAAATTGCTGTAAAGGTGTAGTCATTACTGTCACACTGGCCTTTCCTGACCACCACTGGATCTCATTAGGAGATACGGGTTTAAGACCATCTAAAGGAATGTAGTCAGTTGCGTTTTGCTCAAGTAAGAATTTCAGTTGCACTAGACTTTTGCAAAAACAAAACAAAAAAAGGGACCCATGTTAGGATATGTAAGCCAAGATAAATTGTTTGGGATCATTACAGTTTCACTCTCAAAACTTTTCTTGCTTTTGTAGGGTGCTGTATTAACTCCTTCCATGGACCACCCCATGTCCTTGCAGCCCGCGTCTATGATAAGCCCCCTGACACAGCAGATGAGTCACCTTTCACTGGGCAGTACTGGAACAGTATGTGACACTTCTCATAAAGCCTATTAGTACCAAAATGACTGACTTTACCTCTTAAGAAACATGTATATTAGTGGCTTAAACTATTCCATTTGCACATGGTATCTGTACAATTAGTGGGGCAGTACATTTATTAGAAATCCGTTGTTCTGTGCAAAGTGTTCTCTCCCTTTGTTTATTTACTAGAGGTGCGGGGTTTTTTTTTTAAGGGTACGGAGAACATGTCCCTGTCAATCACATGTCTGAAGGTCAGAAACTGAATCCAGCTGCTATTTTCTCCTTTATCCACACAGAAGGGAGAAAGGCTTGGATGCAGGGGTCTTTTCCTTCCAAATCAAGTTATCTGCACTTCCATAGCTAATGACACTAACACTCGAGTGTGCACAGTGCTCAGGAGGGCATCCACCATTTGGCATGTATGTTTCTGGATTTCCTTTAATGTGCTCGTTCCTGGGATTGGGGGCAAGAACTGATGAGGCCAAATGGGAATAAAGTAGAGAGCAACTCTCCTTCTGTCTGTAGGAAGCATACTTGGAGGCCCTTTAAGAAGTTCTAATGCTTTTTACATACTAGGGAAAATACAAAGTTTGCTTTGGTTATAGGTATAAAATGAGTACTTTCCTAGCTTCCAGTATGTTTTAAAGTCTATGTTGTTTAATTTTACCTAAATATATTTTCTTTTTTTGTAGTACATGCCTGCCACAACAGCTATGCAAGGAGCTTATATACCCCAGTACACCCATGTTCAGACAGCCGGTGTTCCAGTTGAGGTGCGTATAAAAATATATATATTGAAGGGGGGAGTGTTTTTTGTCCAAAATAATTAATTTTATCATTCATATGTTATTTACTTTGCTAAATTAACATCACAGTTTAGACTAAATGATTTTGTAGGTTGGGAATCCTACAATAGGGTCTTTGGAAGAAAGATAAGACTGAAAAAATGTGGAGATCCACAACTAAATCTTGCAAAGTGTTTTGGATCTGGATGCTTACCTTCTTCCTAAGTAATTTCTCAGTAGAAAAGTATTGCTGTGGGTACAGGCTTGTATAGGCAGGTAACTGTTTCTCAAGCTGGAAAGTGGAAACCTGCCTCTTTAAATCCTGATGCTCAGAAATTCAGCCCTTTCGTAGAAACTCTTATTATTGCACTCAGTTTGATGGTTAGTTTAGGTAACCTTTCTCCTCACCTAGGCCTTCATCTGAGTTCTACAGTGCAATTTTCCTGGCCTTGTTACGTTCCAAGCTGGTTGCTACCATTAGGGAAGCTCCTTTCTTCTACACATCTCAGTTGGCACTAGGCAGAAACAAAAGACCACCTCTACGCTGCCCTCATGCTGTCAGTATTCCATGACAACAGCATGTGTAGCCTTTTATTCTGCCCACTTTGTGGATATCTTTTCACCCTGCTTGAGGAAAATAGTATTTTCCTACTTATTCAGGGTCCTCCTACTCAGTATGCAAACACTTTCCTCTTGTTTGTAGGTAGGCCCGTTCTACTGCTCTTCTGATTGCCACAGACCAACCACTTTACTATTTAGGTATAGTACAAGCTGCAAGGAGTCATGGAAGGAGGGAATAAACAATTTGGAAACAGACACTCTTCTCCCTCCCGGATTCTGGAAGCTCTCAGGACTTTACCAGGCAATATCCATAACTCCCTCTGACTCTTTTTCTTTTGATTCTCAATATTCAATGCTTCTTGGAACATGTTCATCAGGGTGTATTTGTGGGGAGTGGGATTTAATTTAAAGTCACATGTTTCTACCAGCCCACTGAGTCCCCAGAGTATCTAGAAATTCTTACCTAGTTTACATGTCTGGTCTGGTTTTGCTGCTTTCGTGATTGATACAAGCCTCCTACTTTGTTATTAAACAGTGTGACAATTTAGTATGATGAAATGAGGCAGTCCTACTGATGAAATTATGGATCCCAGAGGAATTTACCCTCTGTACACTCATAGTGGGGAACTTAGACAAGCTGTGGTGGAGCACACATCTAGACTCAACCTTTGCCATTCATGGCTCCTAGTGTCAAGCCAGGATAGTGTGGTGGGCCCAGGAGGTAATAAACACTTCTCTGAGGAAAGGTGTGGTTCCAGCTGCTTTGAAAGAGGTGGTTGTAAAACTTCTCAAGAGGGCATCCCTGAGCCCAAATGACATAAATAACTTCTGTCCGGGGGGGCTGGTGTTTCTTTCTTGGGCAAGATACTTGAGCAAGTGGCGGCTATGAAGCTTTAGGCAGTCTTGGAGGAGACATTGTCTACAGCCATTTCTATCCAGGCTCAGATCTAGTTTGGGATGGAAACAGCCTCGGTAACCCTGACCTGTGATCTTACCCAGGAGAGTGACAGGGGAGTGCATCCCTGTTGATTGTTTTGGATCTCTCAGTAGGTTTTGGTACCATTCACCATGGTATCCATCTTAAGAAGCTGTCATGGCTGAGAGGGGGAAAGACCATGCTCCGGTCATTTACTTGGCTGACTGATTCCAGAAGATGGAACTGTGGAATGCTACTAGGCCCTGTAGCATTTATTCTGTGGGGTCCGATGGGGATCTGTCTTTTCCCCCATGCTGTGTAACATACACATGAAACCACTGGGAGAGAGAATTCAGAGATTTGGAGTGAGGTGTCATCAATATGTGGATGGCACCCAGCTCTGTTTCTTCTTAATCCCCGAGCCAGGGGCATCTGTGGGAGTCCTGAATAGGTGCCTGGAGAAGGTCAGGGCTTTTTGGTAGAAAAAGCCCAGCAGGAACTCATTAGCATAATAGGCCACACCCAATAGCAAAAACTCATTAGCATATTAGGCCACACCCACATGCCTTTCCTTGGTTTGCCCGGGTGCCCGCAGCTGCGGGGAGCCCGGGCAAGCCGGCCCTTGGAGGGGATGGGAGGCAGTTTAAACTGCCTTCCTTTGGCTTGCCCAGGCACCCTGTGGCTGTAAGGAGTCTGGGCAAACCAGCCCTTGGGCAGGCTGGGGAAGGCATGGGGAGGCATTTAAATGCCTCCCTGATCCTTCCAGGGTCCCCCCAGCCCGCCTGCCTTGGAGTCGCTGAGGGGAGGGTCACTCTCCAGGCCTTCCCTCTGTAGCCACGCACACAGAGGTTTTGGCTGTAGGCCAGTAAACTGAATCCCAATCTAGATGAGACTGAGGCGCTGTTGCTCTGCGACAAAGCTACTTGAGATCTGAGGAGTCAGCCTGTCCTGGAAGGCATGGCATCCACCCTAAAGTAATGGGTTTGTAGCTTGGGGGGGGTGCTGCTGGATCTTGTCCTGTGGTTGGAAGCTGAGGTCTCCTTTGTGGTGTGTAGTACCTCTTGTCAGCTTCAGCTGATATGCCAGCCACTGCTCTTCTTGAAAAGTATGATCTGACCACAGTGATCCATGCTCTGGTAGCATCCAGGTTAGATTACTGTCTCATACTCAATGTGATGCTGCCTTTGAAAACTGCTTGGAAACTTACGTTGGTCAAGAATATGACAGCCTCGTCAGGGGCTGGATACATGGATTGTATCATTCCTGTGCTGAAAGATCTACATTGGCTGCACGTTTGTTTCAAGGCACAATTCAAAGTGCTGATTCTTAGCTTTAAGGCCCTAAATGGCTTGGGCCTGGGATACGTGAAGGAACCCTTCCTTCCATACTGTCCAGCCCATGTCTTGAGAGCTTCCTCTCAAACCCTGCAATCTGTGCTCCTGCATCCAGAGTTAATGCTGTTGGTAACCAGAGAAAGGGCTTTTTTTCAGTGGTAGCCCCTTGCCTTTGGAGTGCCCTTCCTCTTGAGGCTTGCCTACTTTCCTTTCCTTCAAGCATCAGACTCAAACATTTCCCTTTACCCAGCTTTTTAAACTAAGGGGTTACATCTTTCTTTTTAGTTGTTTTATGGTCTGCTCATAGCCTGGGGAATATCTGTTTAATATAAACTGATTTTCTGTCTTACCTTATGTTTAGTGGTGGTTTTTATTGGTGTGTCTTCCAGTATTACTGAGTTGGACTGTTTTATTAGGTTTTTTGTGATTGATTTCTTATTCTATGCTTGGTTTGTTTTATTGTTGTGAGCTGCCTCAAGCAGGTCTGGAGAGTGGCATACACGTTTTCTAAGAAAATAAATCTTGCCACAAACTGTATATAATATTAGAAAGGATTTTTTGTTGCATGTGTTTTACATATACTTAATCACCACAGTAATATTTATTTAATACATACTTAATTATTAACCATTTCAGGAAAGCCTGAAAACAATCATTTGCTTCACTTTTCCTAGTTCAATCTCATGCTTACTTTCTTTCAATATACAGGAAGCCAGTGGTCAACAGCAAGTTACAGTAGAGACGTCCAGTGATCATTCTCCATATACTTATCAGCAAAACAAGTAACTGTGAGGTAAATTTGAAAATAAATTTCAAAAACAGCCTGTCAGGCATTGTATGTACAGAAACGATATATGAAGTGACATTTCCTTTTTTGAAGCCAGTTTGATTTTTGAACCTTTGTACTGTAACATCCTGAGAAGCTGGACATGTATCTCCTTGAGCCACTGTTCAGTATACTTGGTACAGTGCCAGAGACTTACTCTATTTACCTGAAAGGAAAACTAGTTCTTTACTCAGCAGTGCCATGAAGAAAAATATGGGTTCATCTTAAATTCACATGCAAGTTATAGCTGTGTGCAGTAATAATTGTATGGGTATGTGGGTATCCTTTTTTAATAGGGATTGCCTTGCTTTCAGGTAAATATGGTACCATTTGAAAAGGAAATAGGATGGATTCTGCAAACCATCCATGGAACGCAGTAATAACATAGCAATAATATTCTCGTGCTAGTGTGGAATATGCAGATTTTTATAAAAGACTAGGAAAGACTTGTGTGCAATATCTTGCACAGTGCCTCATGGTAATGGGAGAACAAGTTTGAATATGGTGATCTTTTCTTAGTGTAATGCTCTTCTGATGAGTAAAATAGTTTTTCTGCTGTTTTATTTATTTATTTTTTTCATTCATTCATTTAATTTGTATCCTGTCCTCCTTTCCAAGGCAGGCTCAGGGCAGCATACATAAAACATATTAAACAT
Organism: Gekko japonicus; assembly: GCF_001447785.1. Lineage (NCBI taxonomy): Eukaryota > Metazoa > Chordata > Lepidosauria > Squamata > Gekkonidae > Gekko > Gekko japonicus. The sequence continues at coordinate 796,527 of NW_015161968.1, forward strand.
TAAAACACAAAATTAAATAAAACCGGAACAGTACACTTTTAAAACACAGCGTAAAGTGCTAGTGCTGATCGCCGGCAACAGCGGACGTTAGCAGCGTCTGCCCCGTGACATGTTAATGGTGATGGTAATTTGGGTCTGGCATTAACATGTTGATGATGGTGTTTGTTTGGGGCCAGGGTGTCGGTTTCCTAGGGGGCTCCCTACTTGAAGAGCCCTTCCGCAAATGGTTCAGTAACTCTGACTCTTGCACTAGGCAAATCAGGCAGCAACCTTTGCTTGAATATTCATAAATTAATAATGGCTTATTTAAGGGTAATCGAGAACTTCTGAGAATCAAATTGAGGCTCAGGAATCTTGTCAGGGTAGGTTAAAACAATGTAACAAGGATCTCAGTAAGACATCTGTGGATCTGTACTAAGAACATACTAATTAGTGGACATATTTAATTAGTGCAGCTATCATGTAAAAGAAGTAGGTTGGGTCCTACGAACTGTCAGTGGAATGCAACAATTATAGTGGCACGCGATAATATAATAAAGTATAATAGCAATTTATAAACACAAAATAAAGATAATACAGTCTAAAGCAGGGGTTGCAAGTGGGAAATCCACTGTTGAAAGTGCAAAGTAAATAGCAAGCAGAGCACTAGTTTGGGTATGTATAAAAGAACCATTACACAAAACTGCTTCTAGGCACAGATTGTGGTCTCTAGATTCAGCTGTATATTTAATGCCCTTTAAATGTTTCAAAAGTTACCCTCCCTCCACTTACCCTCTTCACGAGGTGGTTGTTAGAGTAAAATACAGGAGCTTAGAACAGTGTCATAAGCTACTTGGGGTTCTCATTGGGGAGAGAATTCGGGTATAAATAAGCAAACAGAAGGCCTTCAACACAGGCTTGATGCTGAGGAATGAGGCAAATAGAATTGTATGATCCTTTTTTTTTCTCTCTTTCAGATATGTAGTGTTGACCTTGCCTAGAGAAGGATGCAAAGGCTGAAACAATCATGGATTTTACTGATCAATTGTGCTTTAGAAATTATTGACAGTTTTGCACAGGTTCTTGAAAACGTTATTTATAATGAAATCAACTGAAACTATTTTTGCTATAAGTTCTATAAGGTGCATAAAGAAAAAGAAAAAAAACTCCTTAAATTCATCCTAGTAGCTGTTTTACCCCCTTCCCTCCCCAAACAGGTTTATTTTAGTAAGAAAATTTTTATCAAGTGTTATGACGCAAAAAAAATAGAATAAAATAAAAAAAAATCTGGCCATGCACAGATCGCAATGGAGACATGTTCATGTGCATGACAGAATCCGTCTCTTGGTTTTTGTTTTTATTTTGTGTTAATTTTTTTTTAAAAAAATGTGTAAGGGTTTTTTTTGTTTTTCGAAGTTAAACTAGTAATACATCCATGCTGATGGTCTGTGCTTGCCGTGTGAGTGTCGATATAGCACAGTGTTGCCGTTGTAGTGTCTGTTTTTTCATAGCTTTCTGGGGTTTTTTCTTTTAAGGTAGTGTGAAGTGTCTTATCCTTTTTTCTATAAATTCCAATTTGCCTTAACTCTTTTAATGCTGTAGCTGTTTCAGTACGTAGTCCAAACTTAATGGTATAGAATGCTTTTTGACCAAATGAGCTGGTCTATTATGCCTTGTAAAACAGCAGGGTTAGGGCTTTTAAGAGGTAGTGGATTTAAAAATTGCTGAAAAAAATCTGGCTTTTTAAACCGTGTAGTAGGTGTTTTTAATGACTTTTTTTTTCCCTCTCGCGCATAATGTAAGGTTGTGAAATGCAAGATTTGGGAAGTGGGTGGGTAGGGAAATGTTTTGTGTGAAACACATTTTCAACTAGGGGAAATTTTAATAGGATAAATTGTTTGTAAGGCCTTATGCCGATAGTTTTCCTCTGATAGTTAGAAACTCTGCTGTATGATGCAATGTAAAAAAAAAAAATCTTTTTGCCTTTTTCCAGAAGCTAATTGATGTTCTAGTTTTAGGGTGGGGGAGGGGAGGTTGGGGTGGGAAATCTGCAGAATGTTTTCTGTCCTTCCTTTCTTGTAATGATAGTGCTTTAGAATGATGCTATGCTGAGACCTAGCGAATAGAAGCATTTGCTTTTACAGCAAAAAAAAAGGCAAAAGCTAAAGGAATTCTTTGCAAACATAAGCTGAGATGTAAGTAGAAAACATACTAGATTGGGTACTAGCTCTCTATATTAGGTAAATAAAGACTTGGCACTTTTTAAAGGTAACTTTACCAAAGAACAAAGAGCCAGTAACCAATAATTCTGATTTGTCTCAGCTGTTATGTCTTCTGTACTCTTTATTTTTTTATTTTTGCCGGACCAGTTTGCGGTTAGAAGAATGTGCCTTTTTTTGTACATTTGCATTTAGGTTTTATAATTTTTAATTGATGTATGGACACACACACAAACAAAAAAAAGCATGAAGGAAGACTTGGATCCAAGCAGTGCCACGCTTTACATCATCACTACAAGTGTTAAGTGTAAAGATTAAAAAAAAAACAATTTTGAAACTATGAAATTCCTGATTTCATGAATACACTGTTATTTGTACTTTTTACATATTAGATAATGAACTCACTGCTATTAAAGCTCATTTTTATTATGATCGCATGTATATTAAATCAAATGGTAAATTAAGTTGTCTTCCAAAAACTGTGTACTTGTCTGGTCAACTATGTGTGATCAGTTATCTACCTCAAGGCTTATTTCCTTTTGTAATGGGACAGGTTGCTGGCCCTCCCTGTTTCCACAGACCAAATCATCCTAGCTCAGGAGCTAGGCCGAAGCAATTCTTTCTTTTCACTTTTTTTTTTTTAGTTTTTAAATTTTATGTGAGCATTCAAGTACAGATGTCAGTGACATTTCATAGTTTCAAAAGTCAATGCTGCTCTGAGAAGTGTAGATTCTAGTAAATTACATAGTCATAAGAGATGTGTTTTTGTTTCTTTTTGTATTTTGTTGTTTTTTAAAAAAAAGATAAAAAGTTGTGGTATTATTGGTTCTATGCTCCCTGGAATATTACTGCTTTGTTAAAGTTCAGACGTCTTGCAACATGGTTTCCTATAGCTGGTATATTTCTGGGAGTGGGGGGACAAGGGGTTGTTTGCTATTTGATATTTTTTTCAATTAGCTAAAAATCGGGTTAGAAGGAGGGAATAGATGCTGCTAGAAACGTCTGAACTAAGTGCCATACTCATTATCTGGGTAAGATTTGCAAAATGTAACCTCTGTACATAAAAAAAAAATCAGTTACTTAAACATCACATAGTAGACAGCCATTAAATTATAAAAAAAATAATTTATGAAGAAAGACCTTTTGTACAGATTGAAAAAAAAGATTTTCATAGAGATATCTATATGATCAAGAGAGTTAATTTTTTATTTTTGTTTTACTAGTGCCACAACCTTGCCAGTGGTAACTTATTTGTCCGGTTCAAGATAAACTCTGTCATTTTGTTTCCTAGGACTTGTTGTTAAAATGCCAAAAGACATTTTTGAACTGTACATTTGATTAGATTGTTAGCTTTTTTCTGTTTTATTTCTTTTGAAAACTTTTGAATAAAAAAGATCAAAAATTAAACATGACTTTCTCGGGGGGCTTTTGTTTTTGTTGTTTTGTTTGTTTTTACAGTGCTGGGGTAAAGTAGCCTATAGTTAGACTTCAGCATTACCAAAAATCTGTTACTTTCTTCTTGACTGGGTTTGCTCATGTTTTATTGAGATGGATATTAACTTTCTCGGAATGCATCACATTATTTTCAAGGGGGACAATTATTTAAATTGAACAACTGACTTACATGTAGCAAGTAGTATCTATCTGGCTTTCCAACTTCAGATTACTCCAGGCTTAGCAGTGCCTTGAAGGTTCATAAATACAGTGCTAGGGGCATGAATGAAGAAAGTATCTGGAAGTACAATGTCAGAATAGAGTCATAAAAAGCCTGTCATAAGGTAGGTTGAATTGGTCGTGTATGTGGAGGATCTTTCCCTCTTTCCTGCTTGCTGCAATCACCAGTGGTCACCTCACATGAACACATGAAGCTGCCTTATACTGAATCAGTCCATAGAAGTCAGTACCATGTACTCAGACTGGCAGCAGCTCTCCCCAGTTTCAGGCAGTGGGTTTACACATCACCTACTACTTGATCCTTTTAATGGGAGATGCCAGGGATTGAATTTGGGACCTTCTGCATGTCAAGCAGATGCTCTGTCACTGAGCCACAGCCTTCCCTCAAGTTTACATGAGGAAGCTACTTCAGGCCTGACCAAACTACATCTGCAATAATCCTGTTCTACAGGTGATTATGAAGTGTATTACGATGGACAGTACACTGCTTATTCAGGAAGTCAGCCAAGGTAGAAGGAATCTTGACTCCCTGGATGAATTGTGAGTGTGTGCTCCATAAAGCAAGATTTTATGGTGCTAGTTCAACTAATTTACCTCCAACATCCGACCGGGATGGGAATGCTCAGGATGGATGAGTTAGGAGACGGTTTCTTACTTTACTCATGTTCTCCAGTCTCACAATGACTCCTTCAAGCCTCTATTTCTGCATGTGAGTATCAGACAGGCCCCTTTTTCTACTTCCATGCTGAACATGAACTAGTGACAAACCTGCACCCACCTTTTGGCTGCTTTGAGTAAGTTCAGTCAGACTTAGTAGACATGAAACAGAGTAAGCCTCACTGAATAATATGGGGCTTGCTACTGAGAAGATCTGTTTAAAAGTGCTCCCTTCATCCCCAAACTAGTCTCACAGAATTCCCTTCAACTGTGAGGAGATCATTTCAAAGAAGAAACTGTGTCGGGCAAACCTCTTAAGTTTCTATTACATATATTCCAGAAGGGTTGCCATGCTGGTCTGTTCTAGCTGAGGTAACAAAGGACATTGTGTTCCTTTAAAGATGCATGTACTCAGTAGGTAAAGAACTGCAAATTAGTTTAGAACTGCAAATGGTATACAACACAGGTTTGGGAATACCTGCTGAGACTGAGGAGTTCATGCAGTTTTGAAGGCATTCCTTCTGCAACTCTTGTTCCAAGGATTCTTATGGCCTCCTGTTTCCAAACATGCCCATTGTCATGTAAAGGAGGCCCAAATGAATATTTGCAACAATAAAGCCTAACTGTTCTCCCAGGCATACATTATTCCAAAATCAGCTCCAAAGTTCCAAGACAGCTTTTTAAGTCTTGAAAGCTCCACTTGGGGAGAAATTTCCTTTGGCGTTCAGTGACTTGGTGAACAAAGCAGAACCTTAACCTTTTCCTCCCTTAGATAAGCTACCAGGGAGCTTGTGATTTAGCTTCCTGAATAAAGACTGACACTGAAACTTCTTTTTAATTTTTTTTACAATAAATAAGAAATGTTGAAGATTATATATGTGATGAATTAATAATGCTCTTGCCAACATGGTATCATAGATATACTTTGATATCTTTGTTGGCACTTTGGGCATGCAACTCTCTTGATTGCACTGCAAGATAGGTAAAATTCAATCAAATGTTGAATGATCTTACTGCTTTCCCCTTTATCTGATAGGTATTTGATGAATTAATAATGCTCCTGCCAACATGGTATCATAGATATACTTTGATATCTTTGTTGGCACTTTGGGCTGTAACTGGGCACATCTCAGGCCTGTCATCTGCTGTGGCTCACACACTGGCGGAAGGTCCATCACTGACCCTTCCTTGTGTTTCTGGTTGCGGTGGTTTTTTGGTGGTGGTGGTGGTGTTTGGCAGCAGTGGAGAAATCAGAGACCTAGAGAGGCATGATGTGTTCTTTCTACTACCATTGAGTAACTCTCCTATTGAGAAATGGAAGATCAAACCGATATCCTCCCTCACAGGAGCCTGTTGCATAACATCCTGTTTCCCAACAAAAGTGACAACTGAGTCGCTTGCTGGGCTCCTCTGGGCCTCAACAATTTGTTGGTGTAGGCAGGGTCAAAAATAAGTGTAACTTCACTGTTTCTTTAGCTGCCCTTCCTGTTGGCAAATGACACACCTGCAACAATGCAGGTGTTTCTCAGGAAATCTATCTTTCGATGACAAACACCCTCCCAGAAGATGCAGAGCATGACTAATGCACTTTTTTGGCTCTGCAGGACTGACTAGGCCAGAGCAGGTGGGACCAAAATAAACAGGATACAGTGGCATTCTGTTGCTGTTGCTACTGCATGCCTCTTTTTTTTCCAGTGTAGGGATGCAGTCTTGCAAGCAGAGCTGCCAAACTTCTGGTGGGGCCTGGAGATCTGTTGGAATGACCACTCATCTCCAGACTATATAGATCAGTTTCCCCTGGAGAAAATGGTAATTTTGGTGGGTGGACTATTTATATTTATATTTCAATTTTGTATCCCGCTCACCCCCGAAGGGCTCTGAGCGGCTTACATGTTCCAATTCATACAATCCTACACCTAGGGCCACATACATGTAGGGGACGTGACAAGCCTACCAGGCACCCTTTCTGTGTAGCGGATCTTCGTTGTTACTGCCTTGTGGGAGGTAGTCCGGCGGCATCCACTCCAGCGCTGGTCTTTGAGGTTCCTCCTTCCGGCTGTTGCGATTTCATTTCCGGGCCTGGACCACTCGCACTTCCGCGCATTATACCCTGCTGAGATCTCTGCCCTCACCAGGCTCCACTTCCAGATCTCCAGGGATTTCCAAATCTTGAGTTGGCAACCTCATTTCTGCCCATGTTGGAGCTTGGAAAGTTCCTCCTCCCTCCAGGGTGTCTGGCCAGCAAG
>NW_015161968.1:803321-808522 GCF_001447785.1 Gekko japonicus
TACCTCCTCTCTGGGTTTTTCCACTGCCTGCCACCACAGACCATGAACTAAGGGGAATTTCCACCTGATGATCTCTGCCCTTTGCCATTTAAAGGATCCACCTTGTTTCCACATTTCCTGCTTTACTCTCTGCAGCTTCTTTGGGGACTAGCAGACACACATGCTCTCGGGGGGTGGGGGTGAATGAATTAACTGCTGGAGCCTGCTTAGAATGGCAGATAAATGGTAAATTTAGAATGACCTGAACAAGTGGGCTTCTCCCTCAACTTCAGGGGGTAAACAGTCCCCTCCTTTGTGGATCGCTTGTAGGTCCTCATATTTTTTCCTGCCCCCCAAAAGGAAGATCTGTCCTATCTCTTTAAACCTCCCAAAGACTGTGGCTTCGGTGTGACTAGCCTAGATGAGACCCTGGCTGTCTTTGTTCTTTCCTGGCCAGAGTCCTCGACATATTTATGGTGCTGGATGTCTCTGTGATAGGGAATCAACTCCTCTACACTGACCTGAATCTTCCCTTACGGACCTCTTAGCCTGCAAAAAGGATCTTTATGACCTCTGAGCCTGTACAAAATGCAGATACAATTATTACAAACTTTTGTGTGAATTTGGAGATATAAGGCATTTCACCACAGCTTATGTTCCCTCCCCAGCATCCAATACTAAGGGTTCAAGGTGCACTTGCTTCACAATGCCTCATCTGAGCCTGGTTGAAAGAAAACTTAGCCAGGCTTGAAGAGCAGGAGTGTGCCAGCAGTGAATAACAGTGTTGTTGGCTTCTGCAGTGTAGGCTAGAGAGGAAAACAGTAACAGTAGAGGAAACCATGTGGTGGGCCTGGTTGAAGGAGGTGAACGCAGCTATTACTGAACTCAGAGGTCATTGTAAGGGAGACAGGCCTGTTCTGTTTCTTTACAGTGTTCACGGTGGCCAGGTAAAGTGTTATTTGTTAGTGAGGGAAACATAGGCAGATGCTCTGCTGTCATGTTACTGTCATGTGGTCTGAAGCTTTACTCCCAACAATTTGAAAATTTGGCCCAAAGATGAGCCACTTGACTTTCTTAAGATTAAAAGTGAAGGGATTGTTGTGGGTGGGGAAGGATATTGCTTTAGTTTAAAAAGGAAGGGTTGTTTGTTTTTTAATCAGTTCCAGTCGATGGGAATATTTTGCTGATGAAATAATGCTTCAACTATCTCTGGGAAAACGGTTCAGGATGAAGAGAACACACCACGGCCTGTATTTCAGCCAGTGGATGTGAATCTCATTGATTCCAGATGGTAGTCATGTGACCAGTCCTAGTCTGCACAAAGAGAGATCCTTTTATGAAAGCTGCTGTGTGAATTCAACAGAAATATGGGGACTCTCAGGGGACGCGTAAAAGCTGCTCTTCTCAAAAGGCTGCCTTTGCCTCTAGGGGCTGCATATCCCAGAACTGTCTTCGTTTTCGTAGCAGTGCAGGTTTTCCTCTGAGCTATTTCAGGAATAGGGAGGAGGGAAGGTAGCGGGAACAAACACGTTCTCCTCTTCCCCAGAAGGGAATAGGCCTGAAAGTCTTTATTCTCATTTACCACTAGAGGGCAACTTCCTTTTATTAAAATTCAACAAGGAAGCTATTTGTACATTTATATGTCTGGAATATCTATTCAGAGCCTTGTTGTTAGATGGGGGGGGGGGGGGGGGGTTCTGTCGTGACTTTTGGTTCTGCAACAGATCCAAGAAGCCAAGCATTCACTGGTTTCTAAAAAGAAATTACAGTCTTCATAAAATGTAACCTGCATGGGATTTTAAAATACGACCCAACTCGAGGAAATGCAAAACTTGTAGGACTTAACGTTATTAACACTTGTTATTCAGTTTTACAAAAAGCTGCAAAAAGCACTAATAGAAGTATCTTGAATCAAACACTGTTAATCTTGCAAAAGCATCCTTTTATCTTCCTCCATCTTGATGTTCTGAGTTATTTCTTTAGAGGGTTTTAGGCTGCATTTATAGTTGCCGAGGGAAATTGTTTGAAGTGCCTCACTGCAGTAACCTATCAATGAAGAACAATTACATTAAAGCAATGCATCATAAGATTGGCATGTCTTCATGGAATAATTGGTTTCCATATCAGTTCATCAGGCTTAAGGTTCAAAATGGCCCTGCAATATTTGTTTAACTCACAAGAACACCAGCACTGTCAGAATCATTACTATACTTTTCATAAAGTATGTAAGCAAGACACACCTACACTTGCACAGACATAGCACCCTAAGATACAATTCCTTTTCAAACCAAGCTAATCTAACAGGGGACTGTTACACTGTGGGAAGGCTGCCATTCTTTCATCCTCCTGTACATTTATAAGAACTGCATAACTAGATTCCAAACTAGGGTTGGCAGGGCCACCAGCAGGGCATGAGGGGTGGGGTTGCCAATTCCAGGTTAGAAAACTCTTGGAAATTTGGGGGTGGACCCTGGGGAGGACAGGGACCTCAGTGGGGTAAAATGCCATTGAGTCCACCCTCCAAAACAGCAATTTTTTTATCCAGGGGAACTGATCCTGGAGCATGGAGATGAGCCATAATTCCATGGAATCCCCTGTTCTTACCTGCAAGCTAGCATCCCTTTTCCAAACGGCATTGTGGAACTAAACTGCAAAGCATTGCCCCATGTTGTGTGAATAAGGTATCTGTAGCAAGCTCATACATGTGCTGAACTGCAGGCTGTGGAAGGTCAGTAGTTCAGCAGTTTGAGACCCGGGTGCCACATGATGGAGTGAGCTCCTATCTCTAGTTCCAGCTCCTGCCAACCTAGCAGTTCGAAAGCAAGAAATTGCAAGTAGATAAATAGGTACCACTTTGGTGGGAAGGTGACAGCGTTCCGTGCCCCTTGGTGTTTAGTCATGCCGGCCACATGACCACAGAAACGTCTTCAGACAGTGCTGGCTCTTCGGCTTTGAAACGGAGATGAGCACCGCAACCCTAGAGTCGGATTCGACTGGCTTTCGAGCAAGGGAACCATTACCTTTACCTTACCATGTTAGAATTCTGAGGTAGGATCTTTGCCTCTTGAATATTATCACATTTTTGCTTTCTTATATTCAAATTTTTAAAGAAAAGCTTGTTGTGACAGAGTGGTTAGTGTGTTGGAGGAAGACTGGGGAGACTTTAACTCCTATTTCCACTCATGCTCATTGCTGGCCTTGGGCCAGTCTTTCTCAGCTTAACCTAGCTCTTGCACAGAGACTGTGAGAATAAAACACAGGACAGAAGAATCAGGAACACAACTCTGAGTTCCTTGCTGGAAGGGCTGTATAAAAATATGGTAGATGAAATTTTAAGACACAGTTTCAACTTACAAATTCTACTCATTTAACAAAGCTAACCAATAATAACTTTAGTGGAGAATGCTGGGGAGGGGTAATCCTAATTAGGAATGTATAAACTAAATTTTATAATACACTTGAGAATTATTTATTCAAATGTATTCCATCCATCCATGTCTATGTATTTTTAAAAGTTACCAAGATTTCTTGCTGTGTAGACAGAGTTCTAGACTTCAGTTATCATAAAGCCAAAAATGGCCCTCTAGTGGTCATAGATTTTGCATTCCTTTAACAATAGTTAATGCAAGAAAATCAAATTCAATGGGTTGGAGGGCTAAAATCTCTACCCAGCATGAGATCATAAGAACCATCTTCCTGGATCACACTAAAGGTCCAAAATCCATTTTCCCACAGGTCAGCCAGGTGCCATGGATGGCCTAATGAAGGAGCACAGGTGAAAGCCACTCTCTGTTGCAGCAATAGGCTATGAGATTTGCTGTGTCCGAACACGGAAGTCCCACTCAGCCATTATGCCTAACAGCTATTGATAGACCCTTCTCCTGTGTACCTTTCTTCAGCACCACGTAAGCTAGCAATCATTATGATATCATGGCACTAAATTCTTCAAATTAATTCGGCATTGTGTGAAGAAGTACTTGGTTTTTATTTTAAACTTACTTAAGGATCCCTTGGCGAAGGACTTTGTCAAAACCATTTTGGAAGTCCAAGTAGATAGTGACTCACTCCAAGATTAATAATGCAGAGCTTCTCTTTGCAGAACCCATGCAGATCATTCCTCAGCCAGGTTTGGTCCTGCATGAGAGCAATCTCTTATTGCTCTCCATCGGAAGTTATTCAAGCAGGCTTACTCGAGGAAAGGGTCCTTAACATCGCAGCCTATGTGTCTTTAATTTACCCAGATTCACCTCCATTGATTTACCTAGATTCACTCATTTACATCAGGCTAACTGGCATGTTAGAGCTGCGGTGGCTCAAGTGGTTAAGACACTGAACCGCAGGCTGTGGAAGGTCGGTAGTTCAGCAGTTCGAGACCCGGGTGCCGCATGACGGAGTGAGCTCCCGTCTCTAGTTTCACTTCCAGCTCCCACCAACCTAGCAGTTCGAAAGCAAGAAATTGCAAGTAGATAAATAGGTACCGCTTCGGTGGGAAGGTAACAGCGTTCCGTGCGCCTTGGTGTTTAGTCATGCCAGCCACATGACCACGGAAACTTCTTTGGACAGTGCTGGCTCTTCGGCTTGGAAACGGAGATGAGCACCGCAACCCTAGAGTCGGATTCGACTGGCTTTCGAGCAAGGGAACTGTTATGTATTGCATTGTATATAACTGCTATGTGAACTGTGACATTGAGATTTGAATGTAAATACTGATGTGTGAATCACCTGATTGAGATGCCATGTTGAGCTTCATCCTGGGCTAGGATCCTAATGTAACCAATAGGAGCCCTAGCCCAGAAAGTGTCTGCCAATCACCGTGCAGAGCGGGATCGCTTGTGATTGGTCGTTATTACTTCAACCTCATAGGTTGCCTGATTGTACAGTGGGTGTGGCTACGTTAGCCGGGAGTGCTTAAATATAGAGCAGCCAGTGTATTTATTGCTGATGGTTGGTTCGAATGATGGTCCTGGCTGGCGATCGTTGTACCGAGTTCGGAGAAGTAACAGAGCTGAAGAATAAACCGCATTCTTGCTGAATCACTCTCCGACTTCTTTGTTAAGCGCACGACTTAACAATTGGCGACGAAGGTGGGATTCTAGTGCGGGTAGGCAGCCCCGCTAGAGCAGACCCCATGTCGGACAACGAGGAAATCGCCGAGGCCGGCCAGCCACAGGCTCCACCCGCTCTGGTGGCCCCGCCTGTGCGCATAACGATGGCCGCGAGCA
>NW_015161968.1:809459-827835 GCF_001447785.1 Gekko japonicus
GATTTTCAGGGAAATCGAATTCCTCTGGCGGGGAGGGATACGTTTACAGTTAATTTCAAAGGGAAAGGTGCTGTGCTTTCATGTTTGATCGCTGAGGGAAACCGTACCAACCTGCTCGGGTTGGACTGGTTTGAGCCTCTGGGTATTGCTGTTGTGGGAGTTAATAACGTTGTGGAAAATAAATGGGCTGTATTATATGCTGAATTTCCTGAAGTGTTTGGGGGCGGATTGGGAAAGTATAATGGTCCCCCAGTGTCTTTTGAGTTGGATCCTGCTATACGCCCTATACGCCTAAAATACAGGAAAGTGCCCATTCCGTTCAAGGCAAAGATCGAGGCTGAACTCGATAAGCTACTTGAACAAGGGGTGTTGGAACCAGTTCCTTGTAGTAAATGGGAAACCCCCATTGTTACTCCAATTAAACCCGATGGGTCAATACGAATTTGCGCTGACTACAAGTGCACGATTAACAAAGCCTTGCAGCAGCATTCGTACCCTGTACCAGTCATTAGCCACGTACTGGCATCACTGGGAGGAGGGAAGGTATTCGCCAAACTCGACCTGGCCCAAGCGTACCAACAACTCCCCGTGACCAAAGAGGCGGCTGACGCCCAGACCATCGTAACGCATAGGGGGGCGTTTAGAGTAAATCGACTCCAATTCGGAGTGAATGTTGCGCCGGGGATTTTTCAGAGCCTCATGGAGGGGTTGTTGAGGGGGGTGCCGGGCACGGTGCCCTATTTTGACGATGTCTTAATAGCGGGCAAATCTGATGACGAGCTGCTGTGCCGAGTGCGGGAGGTGCTCAAACGTTTTTCTGATGCGGGCCTGAAGGTAAAAAAGTCGAAGTGCCTGGTGGGAGTCCCGAGTGTGGAGTTCTTGGGGTTCCGGGTGGATGAGTTTGGGGTCCATCCTACTAACGATAAGGTCTCCGCAATCCAGAATGCCCCACGGCCACAAGGGAAGAAGGAGTTACAGTCCTTCCTAGGACTCCTTAATTTTTATCACGCCTTCTTGCCCCACAAGGCGTCGATTGCGGCCCCATTGCACAACCTGCTGCATAAAGACACAAAATGGAGGTGGGGTCCAGAGCATGAGCGGGCATTCGATGGGGTGAAAAAATTGTTGTCGTCTGATGCAGTGTTAACACATTATGATGAGGACAAACTGCTTGTGTTAGCTGCTGATGCGTCCCCATTTGGGGTGGGAGCTGTGCTGAGCCACGTAATGCCCGACGGGCGGGAAGCCCCTATCGCCTTTTATTCCAAGTCGCTAACAGCAGCGGAAAGAAACTACGCGCAGATTGACAAAGAGGCTTTGGCGCTAGTTTCCGCTGTTAAGAAGTTTCATGACTTTTTGTTTGGACGGAGATTCATACTGGTGACAGACCACAAGCCCCTGCTAGGGATTTTTGCCCAGGACCGGCAACTCCCTGATGTTATGTCCGCACGCATGTTGCGGTGGGCTTTGTTCCTCTCAGCCTACGAGTTCGACCTGGAGCACAGGCCGGGTAAGGCCATTGGACACGCTGATGCGCTCAGCCGCTGCCCTCTGCCCGGCCAGGACTTGGACCCTGCTCCTACTTGCTCCATTCTAGCTATCGAGGAACTGCCGGAGGCACCTGTGTCTGCTAAGGACATTGCTGCTGCGACAGCAAAAGACTCTGTGCTCAGTCGTGTTATTAACTGGGTGTGGAGGGGGTGGCCGGCAGGAACGTTGGAGCCGGAGTTCAAACCGTACAAAACGCGGGAAAGCGAAATGTCGGTATCAAAGGGCTGTTTGCTGTGGGGGAACAGAGTGATTGTACCGCAACGCTGGCGCGAAAAAGTGCTGAAATCACTACACGAGGGCCATCCCGGCATGGTGCATATGAAGGCTCTGGCCCGGGGATATGTATGGTGGCCTGGGATGGATGCTGACATTGAAGAGTGGGTACGGGGGTGTACGCCATGCCAGCAGGCGAGACCCGAACCGCCAACCGCCTTCCCACAGAAATGGGAATCGGCGGGAAAGCCTTGGTCGAGGCTGCACATAGATCTGGCGGGGCCAGGACAGGGGCAAATGTTTTTGATTGTGGTGGACTCTTTTTCGAAATGGTTGGAAGTGGCGCCAATGTCTACCACCACTTCCACTGCTGTTATAAATGTGTTGCGCCGCTTAATTGCCACGCATGGGTTGCCTGATGTCCTGGTAAGCGATAACGGCGCTCAGTTCGTGTCGCAAGAATTCACCCAATTCCTAGCTAACAATGGCATCAGGCAAATTACGTCTGCCCCGTTCCACCCAGCATCGAACGGGCAGGCAGAGCGAATGGTCCGCACGACCAAAGAAGCGCTTGCCAAGCTGACATCCGGGGATTGGGGAGTGAAACTAGCGTCATTCCTTCTACGGCAACACGTAACGCCGTGCTCTGCCACAGGCCGCAGCCCGGCCGAGCTATTGATGGGGCGACGCCTAGCGTCTTTGCTGGATCGCTTACATCCAGACTTAAACGATCTGAGGCCCCAGCAACAGAGTGTTTCCACTAAGGTCCGCACATACGAATGTGGGGACACGGTCTTTGCAAAGAACTATGCAGGGGGACATTCGTGGCTTCCAGCCACAGTTACCGAGGTAGTGGGTTCACGCATGTACGTAGTCCAGCTTGCGGACGGGCGCAAATGGAGGCGACATGTGGACCAGTTGAGGCAGCGGTGGGCGACTGGCCGCCCCACCTCGCAGCCAACTGAGCTACCGGACCCAGATGTCTATCCCATAACAGGGGGCTGAATCCGGTTCCAGAACTCCAGAGCGTCAGCCTGACTGAAACCGCCCAGTAGCCGCGGCTGAGGACTACACAAGCCCCCCGGTGACTTGGGGTGCCGTGAAGCGAGTGACCTGCAATGCGCAGAGGCTGCTCCAGGAGCAGGGCAAGAAGCTGACACCCGAGAACCTCTGTGTTGCTCTCTTTGCGGTTATTGCCACAAATTCCGCTCACACCTAGTCCGCAATTCTCTATTTGCACCTCACTAATGCAAGCTTTCCCATACATTAACTGTTATGTATTGCATTGTATATAACTGCTATGTGAACTGTGACATTGAGATTTGAATGTAAATACTGATGTGTGAATCGCCTGATTGAGATGCCATGTTGAGCTTCATCCTGGGCTAGGATCCTAATGTAACCAATAGGAGCCCTAGCCCAGAAAGTGTCTGCCAATCACCGTGCAGAGCGGGATCGCTTGTGATTGGTCGTTATTACTTCAACCTCATAGGTTGCCTGATTGTACAGTGGGTGTGGCTACGTTAGCCGGGAGTGCTTAAATATAGAGCAGCCAGTGTATTTATTGCTGATGGTTGGTTCGAATGATGGTCCTGGCTGGCGATCGTTGTACCGAGTTCGGAGAAGTAACAGAGCTGAAGAATAAACCGCATTCTTGCTGAATCACTCTCCGACTTCTTTGTTAAGCGCACGACTTAACAGGAACCTTTACCTTTACCTTTAACTGGCATGTAATTTCTCAGGTATCTTCTGAATCCCTTTGTTAAAACTCAGCAGACTCCCAAAGAATACATCAATGATATTTCTCCACAAATTAATACTAAAACTCAGTAAGATACTATTTTTAAAAAATGGAAATGGTTCCCACAGCTTTGGCATGGAACAAAAACTTTTCAAGCATGAATGTGAAAGCAAGATATTATGTATGGATACATAACACGTTGTGGCAAGCCATTAACAGCACTGCGTGAGTCACTCAGTTCTTTTGTCTAGTTAAGGGTTTTAGCTTCTTAGCCATGAAGATCATTTGAGTATAAAGAGTAGCAATTTGTCATAGGCTGTATTAGGAACACTAAATGGGCCTGGTAAATCTTGTTTGGTGCCCCTGCTGTTATAATGAGGAAAGCTGTATGATTGTATTGGATTTCATAACGCTGTAGTCCAGATTTGGTAAAGGTCAAAGACTAAATGGTGTAAGTAAGACTGTACAGATCTTAGTTGGTGTAGGGGGTTTAAACAGGGTTGCCTAACCTCCAGGCGGTGGCTAGAGACCTCCCGCTATTACAAATTATCTCCAGGCAACATATATCAGTTCACCTGGAGAAAATGGTCACTTTGGAAGGGGGACTCCATGGCATTACACTCCATTGAAGTCCCTCCCCAAACTCCACCCTTCTCAGGCTCCACCCCCAGATTTCCGGGCACTTCCCAACCCAGAGCTGGCAGCCCTAGGTGTATACATGACAAGGTAATGCTTTCTTAATTATGCTTTTTGAGGGGGGGGTGAGTATTTTGTGTGTATGTGTGCTTGCAAGCCTGGAAGCCATGGTTACTTCTGGTGACCCCTAGCAAGGCTAGGATGTTTGAGAGAGGTGGCTTGATATTACCTGCCTCTGCATCCCGGTCCTGATATTCCTTGATGGTCGCCCTTCCAAGTACTTGCCGGAGTTGGCTGAGCTTAGCTTCCGAGATCTGATGAGATTGGGCTTGCCTGGGCTATCCAGGTCAGGGCTTAATTATGCCTTTTAAACAAATGTTTGTATTTGTTTCTGGCCAGCAGCTGGAAATACAGACTGGGGCATGGAAATGTAGGGATGCCAGCCCCCAGGTGGGACCTGGGGATCCCCTGGCATTACAGCTCATCTCCAGACTACAGAGATCAGTTCCCTTGGAGAAAATGGATGCTTTGGAGGGTGGAATTTGGCACTGTAGCACACTGAGGTCCCTGTCCTTTCCAGGCTCCATCCCAAAATCTTCAGGAGTTTCCCAACCTGGAGCTGGCAACCCTATGCCCCCACCCCCTTCCAGGGGCCATGGGGGACGTGGCAACCCAAAAATGAAAATTATTTTTCTTTTTCAATAATGTAATTTGATTGGAGGGAACATGGGAAGCAGAAGCACACAGGAGATGAAGTCTGTCATAAATTATATGCAGGGTCAAGCATAACTTCTGGTACACTGCCCCCTTGTCTATCGTTCACACATTGGGTAGCCCTTTGGTACTCCATGCAGGTCATCAGAACATCTTATTGCTCTTGTGCTGTTGCCCTGACATTTTCTGCACCTTGATGCCTCTTTTTGGTGGGCTGCTGAAAGGCTCCATTTTCATATACACGGCATAGTAGTTACTGGTATTCCGCTCAGGACTATACAAAAAATTTCTGGAGGCCAGTTTAGAGACCATCATGGGTACATCAGCCACACAGGAAAACTTTCAAATACTTACATTATAGCAACAGCTCTGAATTTCACTGAAGTATAATTCTGTGCTGGAAAGACATCAACAGCTGCTCTTTTATGTCTAATAATACATTGAACAGATATGTAGTTGACCAAAGTGTGTGTGGGAGAGTGTGTTCTCTCAGTCTAGGAGAACTGGACATCTGTGTCAACAATAAGGAAGATTTTTTACCATGCAGCACACATGGCCTATACACCATCAAAATCAAGGCTTAATCTGACGCCTTGTCGAAACAGAATGGCATGGAAATATGATAGTAGATTCCTGATAGTGGGTTGTGTGATTTTAGATTACACATCTTTGGATGCCCCCCACCCAAGTAAAAAGCTTCCTGTGTAGGAAAGCTTTTGAATTATTGCAACACACTGTACATTTTCTGTTACTGTTTTCTTTATTTAATTAATTTATTTATACCCGCCCTACCCCAGCAATGGGTTCAAGGCGGCTCACGACATAAAACCAGTAGACAATAAAAACAATCTCTCCTTATATATAAAAGAGCTTTGGTGTTGCTCCTGCACATGCTCCTGCAGCCTTTCGCTCTCGCACCTGCCACTCTGAAGGATCCCCTGGCTGCATTGGCTGGCTCCCTTGTCTCCATCCCACCCACAGAGGCGGTGAGCCGGCCAGCAGCATCTCTGGCTCACTGTGCTCTGAGCCACCCGAGGGGACAGGCGTTCCGGTGGCCGGAGGATGAGCAGGCCCACTGGGAGAGGCGGAGGAGAGAGACAAGAGCCCACACACATTCAGAAATGCCACAGTCGAGGCAGGGGCAGGGCGGCGACTGCTGCTGTGGCAAGAGGCCACCCCTCCGCCGGCAGCCCTGTCATCATCGTCTGGGGCAGCCGAGGCAGCTCTGACGTCACTCTGCACTGCGCCCCGCCGCCACCACCAGTGCCACCACCGAACACGCTGAGAGGCCTCCCTGATGCACCCCATTGCCGTGCCAAGCCCCTCCTCCTGTCTGACCCCAGTGGCAGGAGCTGGGATGCAGGCACCAGCAGAGCAGCTGTGCTCTACCCGTCACTGGACCCGGGGGACAAGGCTGCCACAGCCCCTTCTTCTCCCAAGGTGGGGGGCTGGCAGGCAGCAGCCCAGCTAGAGCTCGTTTCATTTGTCTCCGCAATGGGCCTTCTTCCTAGTAAAACAATAAATAGCAGCAGCAGGTAATAACCAGAACCCACACCTCATATCAGGCAGAAATAATCCCCCCCCAAAAAAAAATTCCAGTGCTTAAGTAATATCTAGGACAACAAGGGCACTGGAAAGGGGTCATGGGCAGGGGGGCCAGAATGGTTGAATGCCCGCCACCTCAACCATAGGCCTGGTGGAACAGCTCCATTTTACAAGCCCTGTGAACTGTAATAAGTCCTGCAGGGCCCTAATCTCAAATGAGAACATGTTCTACCAGGCTGGGGCAAAAGCCGAAAGCCCTCGCCCTGGTCAAGGCAAAATGGATGTCCCTCAGGCCAGGGACAACCAGGAAATGTTGATCAGAAGAATGTAGAGCTCTCCAGGGTTCATATGGGGAGAGGCAGTTTATTGCCAAAAAAACAGGAAAAAAGAACAACAAAGGGAAAAACCCTCAAAATCCAGCAACTAAATAGAATTTTTAAAGAGAACAAAATATATACAGAGAGACAAAAATATAACAGTGGTGGCAGATCTACACATACGTTTCTATTAAAGGTTTCCAAAGATCTAAATATAAGTCTATATGTCATGCATTCAAATATTGATAAAGTTCTAAGGTTCTCAATCCATTGATTTAGCAGAGGTGGGCATGCACATCTCCAGTGTTGTAATACTAGTCTTTTAGCTATAGTAAGGGCATGGAGGGCCCATTTTTGTTGACCATCAGTTAGCCTCCAAGAGATGGGCAGATAGTTTAAAAGTTCATAAGCACCTTCAAAAATCAATGCACATTCTAGTATCAAATTGATATGACTAGTAACATCTTCTCAGAAAAACTGAATTACTGGTCTGTGGACATGCCCAAAGCATATGTTTAAAGGACATGCCCTGTGAGTTAGAAGAGCAACTTTAGTCAATCCTTTCCTAACAGGTGCTGTAGTTTTTGCTGAATAAGACACAATTCAAGATCCACAGAGAGAGCAGGTATAAACTTCAAGGCCATATACCATTGCTAGCTCCACATCCCATTCATTCCCAAGACTGCATATCATATTTATTCAGTGGCATAGCTAGTGTATTTGACATCCAGAGCACAGGGGGGAGGGGCACACAGTGGGGCTTTCGAGAATAAACACACAAAAGACCAGGCACATTAAAGGGGGGGGCATCTGTCAGAGGAGGAAGGGGGAAGAGAAAGCTTTGATTGGATTTTTTTAACAAAAGGCAAGAAATGTGTTTGAGATTTGGTAAGGGAGACCTGTTGAGCACCTGATGCAGAGAGGCGGCGGGGTGTCTCCCAAGCCCTTTCTAACCCTCGGAGCTTCCCCAAAAAAGGGTGGCTTTAAAAAAAATATATCAAGGGGAGGGGAAACCAGATCAAAAGAGGAGGGACTATTTTTGTTTTCTAAATGGGCAAGTCCCTGGTGCCCGAGTGCCTTTTTTGAAGCCACGATCCCCGCTCACTTACTCTAGAGTAGGCACTGTCTTATCTGCACACAGGGCAGACCGCACCTACCACCCTGCCCTTGGTTCCACCACTATATTTATTAATCAACATCAAATATTTATAGAGAAATCTTTGTAGGTTTTTTCCTGTATCAATTCAATTAGAAGTTTCAGGACCAAAGGGTATTCTGAGACACTTAATGGCACAGGGCCATTAAATACCAGCAGAATTTGCAATTGTAAATATTGCCATTCAACAGAAGTTGACAAGTCATATCTTCATCTGAGAAAATGACAATCCACTGTATGTGGAACTGCCTTTGAAGACAACCTGGAAACTACTACTGGTCTAGAATGTGGTAGCCCACCTGCTATTAGGGGCTAGCCTCTGTGAACAGACGTTGCCCATTTTGAAACAGCTACATTGGCTTCCAGTCAGTTTCAGAGTTCAATTCAAGGTGCTGATTATGACCTTTAAAGACCCTTGGGACCTGGAACCCACATGTTTGAAGGACTGTCTCCTTCCATATGTCCCTGTATGCCAACTACAGCATCTGTTGGCTATCCCTCCACTTGGAGTGGCCAATCTGGCATTGACCAGAGCCCAGGGCTTTTCCAACATAGCTCTGGCTCTGTTGAATGAGATCCCCAAAGAGTTGAGGGGAGCCTCCTCCTTGGTGATTGTTAGGAGGCACTGCAAGCCCTGCCTGTTTGCCGGGGCTTTTGAGGGAGTTTAAATGGCAGGCATCTTTTAGGGAGGGGGGACTTGGGGGCTTGCTATTTTATCTTTAGTTCTAGATAGGGATGTTTTAACTATTATTGTAAGCTGCCTTGAACTAAAAGGAAAGGCAGGATATAAATGTTTTAAAAAATAAAGCAACCTTGTCTAGAAATATTCTTTCTGAAAACCTTGTCGTCTTATTCATCCAGTTGTTTTATACATTCAAATTTACCTCTGAACTCTGGCATGGTAGCTCATTTCTACTACTTCATTATTTCCCACCACATTTTGTTACATATACGGACTCAGGGCACAGCTAGATTTATTTATTTCTTTATTTAAACGTATGCATCACCTAATCCCTGCTACTGCAGGGCTCTAGGCAATATACAACATATAATAAAAACATTAAAAGCATAAAATAGATACATAAATAATACTAATACAGCAATCTAAAAAGATCAAGTGGCGAAAATTGCAATTTCTTACAACCACCTTGTGGGTATGGGGGGGAGGAGCAGATCAGCCTGATGGGAAGGAGATTAGAAGGAGTAAGGGGGGTGCCAGCATGGATGGAAACCATCACTGTCCTCAACCAAAAGCCTGGCGGAACATGTCTGCTTTACAGGCCTTGTGGAATCGCATAAGGTCCCTCAGGGCCCTGATGGTATTTGGCAGAGAGTTCCACCAGGTTGGGGCCAGGTCTGAGAAGGCCCTAGCCCTGGTCGAGGACAGCCAGATGTCTTTGGGGCCAAAAAGGGACCCAGGAACCCCACCACTGTTTTCCTGTGTAACACAAGAGATTTGATAAAGCTGCAAGGTCCTGATCCTGAATGGGTCTGCAGTGCAACAGGACCAGTACAATGATTTTGCCCTCCCTCACAGGGTTTCCTTTTATTTTATTTTTGGCTGATCAGCCCCTTTTTCTTTTTCTTCTTTGTTTTTCTCTGTCTGTATTACCCAGTCATTTGAATGTATATTGGTAAAAGCTGACCCAGCCTAGGGAACTGAGAGATTAAAATCCTTCTTATGTCCCGGTTTGATAATGGCACATGAGAGGTGAATGGTACTTTAAAAATAACAAACTGTTTTATTTAACTTTGAGGGGAAATGATCTGGTAGGAGTTGGGTATAGGTCTTCTGAGGTAAACAGGCAACAGGAATGAGGTAACTTGGTATAAAAATAAACACCAGATCAGTTGTCACAAACAAGTAACTGTTTCTGTTATTCAGACAGGTCTTTAAAACTTGAGAAGAGAAAATGTTTGGCCATCTCTACTTACATAAATAAGTATAAGCTTCTTGGTATCACAGACACTAAAGTTAGTGAAGGCAGGAATATTCACACAAGTTCATTTCCTTCCTTATCCACTTCCCTAACTCAGGATCCTTACTGAATCCTCTCCCAGTCTGTTTCACTTTCTCACTGTTAATTGTCTTAACTCTTAACTGCCACTCCTGACTCTCTCAACTGAAGAATTCCATTTGAATCCCCTATCACTTAAAATTCTCAGACCGTGTTAAAGCCTTAACCATTTACTGTCCATCATCCCATGCATTTCCAAGTGCCAAAACAGCAATGGAGGAATGGAGTTTCAGCTCTTGGGTGAGAAAAATTGGGTGAATAAAAAGACAAGTTGTTCAGAGAACATTTAGTTGTTCCTCAAGTCTGAGTCAGAAGAGGCAGTTTGGTGTAGTGGTTAAGACCATGAACTCTGATCTGGGAGAACTGAGTTTTGAGTCCCCATTCCTCCACATGCAGCTGCTGGAGTGACCTTGGGTCAGTCAAAAGTTCTTTCAGAGCTGTTCTCTCAAGGGTAGTTCTCAAGAGAGCTCTCTCAGCCCCACCTACCTCACAGGGTGTCTGTTGGGGGGAGGGGGAGGGGAAGGGATTGTAAGCCACTCTGAGACTCCTTTGCGTAGTGAAGGGCAGGGTATAAATCCAATCTCTTATCTCTTCTATTTAGGACCTAACTCTTGAAATAATTTTCAATGTCAGGGTTTGACTCTGGAACATACCAAAAGTTTTGTAAATGTATATTCAGCACTAGGTAGCCATAGACAGGCCCTTCCCCAAGAAGGTCTCACAGGGTCGTCAGGGCAAATTTCAGGTGCTTCTGAGCTCTGACGCTTTTTGCTTTAGAAATGAAACACTATCAATTATGTGTCATGATTAGTGAGGCACCAGCTTGATTCATATATGGTACCACAAAACAATGTCAGAGAAAGCAACGCTCCTTTCATCCACTATCAGAACAATGTCAGCCCCTCAGAACAGTGAGTATGATGCATTAGCTGCTGTTCAAGAGACTACCAGGAATTATACAACATTCAGTCGTGGATTCTGAAGTGGTGAGTAACTGTAGGCACCAAGTTGGTTTTTATTGAGGCACACAAAGGGAGAACAGAGCTCTCCATCTTTCCAGACATCTGCCTCACTTCCACAATTATGTCCGTTGTTGCCCCCAAAGTCCAAAACATTCACATTTGATTTCAAAAGAGGGGAAGACATTAGAAGACTTGTCAGAAGAAAACTGAAAGGAAGAATCAAGAGAGCCCAAGCTCTCTCTGATGCTTGGAAGCTATTTAAAGCCACATTAACTGAAGCCAAGAGAGAATGCATACTTCATGTTGTGGAAGGTACAAACAGATCTAAAAAGATGCTAGCACGGCTAATAACCCAAACTAAGGAAGCCATTAAAAATGGAAGAGCTTCCTTTAAAAGGAGCAAGTTACCCAAACGAGGTGAGGAGAAAGGAACTCTTATTCTGGAAAAATAAAGAAAAGCTGACAACGAGGTGAGCCCAAAAAAGAATCCGAGGATTGAATTGCTAAAAACATGAAGACAAATGATAAGCATTTGTTTAAATGTATCAGAAGTTGACAGTTAGCCAAGGAAGCCATTGAGCCACTGAAGGACAAAGGAGTTCAGTAATTGTTTAAGGAGGATGGAGTGATGGCAAAGAAACTGAACAAATCCTTTGTATCTGTTTTCATCATGGAAAATGGGGGAACATATAGCCTCAAGAATTCTGGGAAATTGCATCTTGTCCAGTTTGGCCCTCAGTTCTCAAGAACTGAGGGCCAAACTGGACAAGATGCAATTTCCCAGAATGCACGACCATTTTGAACAATAAGTTCCTACTAGGGAGTTCCTTTAAACTATGCTGTGGGGGAGGAGCAATTCTTGTCAGGACCATCATCTTCCAGGGGAAGGAGGGAATCCTGCCTTCCCCCCATGCTGCTCTTGTCACCTGAAATGGTGCTGGGAAGGTGCAGGCAAATAACATTCCCCTGATGCCATTCTGGGTCAGAAAGGCATTATGGGGGAGAGGCATACAGTTTCATGTTCCACCTGTTGGTCATCCCACTGATTCTCCTTCCACCATACCTCTTCCTGTGTTACAGCAGGAGAAGCTCCAGATTCTTAATACAGGGGCCACTGAGCCTCTTTCATTAGTTGAAACCAGTGCTGGTTTTTATTCTTGTTATTTCCTAGTTGACAATAATGATTGTGGTGAATGCCCTATCTCAGGTTTAAGAGCTCTCAGCAAGTTCCTTGCAGTCCCTAAGTTCCTCATGCTCACGCTGTCAAAGGTTCTTGGCCTACTTCGCCCTCATGACTGGTTTGCTATTGACAATCTTAAAGATGCTTACTTTCATATTGCCATACACCCCAAGTCCAGAAAGTTCCTTCATTTCCAATGTAGCCAGAACTGCTACCAGTATACTGCCCTCCCTTTCTGTCTGCCCATTGCCCCCAGGGTGTTTACCAAATGCATGTCTGCAGTAGTCACGCACTTATGCCTAAAGGGCTGCAATGTGTATCCCTAACCGGATGACTGGCTTTCCATTGCACCTTCCTCTGAGTTGCTAGCCGATTACATTTCCCTAGCTGTTTCGACCCTAATTTCCTTGGGCCTCCAGATTAACTGGGACAAATCCGTACTATACGGACAAATCGGTCCATTCTTTTCATTGGGGCTCACCTAGACACTAGGGAGTCAGGGCATTCCGCCCTCAAACAGGGCAGCCTCCAATGGCGCTCAGGTTTTTCTCCAATAGATTCCAGTAAATTAAATCTATACAGAGACTTCTAGGACTAATGGCCTCAACTACCACTGTGGTTCCTTTTGCCCGATTGTTCATGAGGCACCTTCAAAACTGGCTTCTCAGATCCACCAACATATGATTGGATTGCCTTGAATGAAATTGTACATTCCCAAAACGGTCATCTACTACTTCGGGTGGTGATCTTCCTGGGAGAACCTGTTGAGGGGCTCCCCATTTGGGATGCCCTCACATGACATTCAAGACTTTTCAGGCTGGTGGGTGCACTGCATTTCCCACAAGGCCAGTGGCCACTGGTCCCCTTCTGAGCGGAAGATGCATATTAACCTGTTGGACTCAGGGTAGTTAGATATGCTTTGGTTTCTTTTACAGTCATTGGCAAATGGGTGCTAATAGCCACAGACAACACTACAACAAAGTTCTACATAAAGAAGCACGGAGGCACTGGCTCCCTCTCCCTCTGTCGGAAGCTTCTCTCCTTTGGCACTGGGCTACTCAGCATGTTGTATCCTTGAAGGCTATCCACATCACTGGGGTGTTAATGGGACAGCAGACACTCTCAGCAGAGGCTCCACATCTACACACAAATGGTCTCTCAAGGACAATTACCTACTTCCTATGTTCTGCTGTTCGAATGCCAAGTGCCCAGCTTACTGGCTGGGGTGGATATCCACTCCACAGGGGACATCTTTCAGTTGACATGGCAAGAAACCCTGTTTCATACCTTCCCCCAACTCTCTTACTAGGGAGGGCTCTTGCCAAAATTCAGGCAGAATAGTCCCATTGCATTCTGATTGACCCCTTTTGGCCTGAAAGAGTATGGTTTCTGACATTGTGGTCCCTGTCCAGAAGCTGCCATGTACCCCTGACTTTGACAGGAGACCTGATCCATATAGGACCCCTTCTTCACCACAATGTCCAGTTCCTATGCTTAGCATCCTGGCTGATACGCAACCACTAAAGTGGTCTGACAGGGTGGCACAGGTACTGCTATCCTTCCTCAACAAGGAAGTCTTACACTGCAAAATGGTCTAGGTTTATTTATTTATTTGATTTTTACCCTGCCCTCCCCACCAAGGCAGGCTCAGGGCAGCTTACATAAGAAACAATAATAGGTTCTCCCTCTGGGCAGCTACCCATGGTTCTTCCCTTGAATCCTGCCTGTAGAATCATATTTTTGAATAACTATTACATCTGAAAGACAGTGGACTGGCAGTTACCTCAATCAAAGTTCATTTTTCAGCCATTTTGTCCTTCCAGAATCCCGTCATAGGCTCTTCTGTTTTTTCAGCCCCAATTTTCTACACCCTCTGAAAGTCCCATCCATTCCCCTGTGGAGTCTTTTGCTGGTGCTCTCTGCCTTAATGTTCAAGCCCTTCTCTGCCCTTCACCAGTCCACTCAAATCTGGACTTCCTCCTGAAGGTATTGTCCACCTTCCATGTTTTCTAAAACATAGTCCTGCCAGTGTTTTCCCCCTCACCTATATCAGACAGAGAACAGACTCTGCATGCCTTAAATGTTTGTAGATAACTGCTTTTTTATTTAGACCATACCGCATCCGTGCGGAAAGAGTACAACCTGCTGGTCTGTTTTGCTAACCCCACAAAGGCCAGGTGGCCTCCTCCCAAATTATCTCACTCTGGGTGGTAAGAGCCATACAGTTAGCCTAATCTGCCTCCAGGGCTGACTGCCCACTCCATCTCAAAGTCCACTTGGCCAGATCTCAATCATCTTTTGTAGCCTTCCTTGGCAATGTCCCCCGGATAGCATCTGCAAGACCACCTGGTCTTTCCTGTTGATGTCCATCAAGCATTACATGGTTGACATCAATTCCAGATAAGATGCAGCTGTGGGGAAAGCAGTTCTTCAGTCCTTGTTTAACTGAGGATCCCACACCCATCTCGTTATGGTGCGAGCTTGTTATTCTCCCATGTGGGACTACACAAAAGCCACAAATATTAAAACAGGGTTGCACTTACCTGTAACTGTTGTCTTCTGTGCAGGCACACATCCCTCCCTCCTTTCCCCACTTTGGGATCCTTGTGCTCATGGAGTCCTTCTATGGTGGTAAAGAAAGGACTGAGGGGAGGAGTGCTCACCCTGCCCCGTCATGTGCCAGCTGAGCGGGAAGGAGCCAGCCCATGAGGGGAGGGGGAAGAGCACTCTGAATCTTCTAGAGAGCTCTAAGGAAAAGATCTCAGTGGTAGGCCTATGCAAGAGCAGTCCCATGTGTGCCTGTACAGAAGACCACTCGGTGAAGAACAGTTACAGGTAAGTGCAACCCTGTTTTCTCGGATTAATAGGCAAAATAAAAAAGTAAAATATCTCCAGGTCAAGAAAATCCTTACAGAACTCAAATGTGAAAATGTTGCTCATTTAACTAAGTATATGTGACTATTTGCTGAAATCGGCCTCCCTACCAGAAGACTGGAAAGTAGTAAATGTAACATTGATTTTTAAACTAGCATCTAGAAGAAATCCTGTAAGTTACAGGCTAGTTGTGGATGAATTAATATTGTCATTAAAGATGGAATTATTAAGTGTGCAGAGGAGCAGACTACTGAGGGGGAATCAACGTGGCTTCTGCAAAGGGACAACCCATAGGCACCACATTGAGGAACCCTGGACTACATGGACCACTGGTCTGGTCCTGCAAGGCAGATCTTAGTTTCCTACAGTGTAGTAGGGTTGGTGACCTACTGTGATAATATTTTTATGTCCAAACACAAGTAGACCCCAAATGCCATTCAACAGAATAAGAGAACATTTGAGAGTCAGATTTTTGTGATTGCACTGAAAGAGTAGACATGAAGAACAGGCATAGATCTGATCCATTTTATTTGTCTTTTTATTTTTTTAATGAATGTGGAATGGTAAAGTATAGCCCAATCTCATCAGATATCAACTGCTAAGCAGGGTCAGTTCTTGGATGGGAGACCACCAAGGAAGACTTTGCAGAGGAAGGCAATGGCAAACCACCTCTGCTTAATCATGTGCCTCTGCGGTCACCATAAGTTGCCTACAACTTAACAGCACTTTACACACACACAAACACATGCACACTTCTTTAAATATTTCCTCTAAGAGTAGGGAAGGGTATTTAGTCACAGTGGTTCAATGGAACAGGTTTATCTGTAAGCTACTGTAAACTCATCCGAAAGGAATTTTACCGTTAGTCTGATAACAAAGCCATCTTGCTTGACTTGTCCACAAAACATGACTAATCTTTCTGTCCAGTCAGCAACTGATTCAATTATGTCTTGCTGTACTGCCATTCAAAGTATGCATCTCCAACAGTTGTCTGTTATGCCCACCCAATCGTTCCTTTGTATATAGTAAGTTTCAGTGCCGATATTCTCCTCCTCCTTATTTTTCCTGCATAAGTAATACACTGGCATAGCTTTGCCATTTGTCAGGCAGCAGTCTGCTAACACATTTGTTCATCAATCTAATTTTAACCTTTTCTCCTACAAGCACTTGTAAATCAGTCGGGCAGCCCATCGTTCACCATGTCTTTGTCTTCCCGTAGTCTTCTTTATATATCATATCCATTTTAGAAACTTCATGTGCTTGATAAACATATTCGTTTCAGCTGGTGGAAAGAAAATTAAATTGAATCTAGAAGGCTAATACCAGAATGTTGAGAATCTGTTTATTACTACGCCAAGGATAAATGAACGCATGGATGCAGCTAATGAGTTTCAGCACTTTCCAAAATGAAAGGCCTGCCTACCCTGAAAGGTAAGGACTTTTTTTTAAAATGCATGGCCTAACAGTCTCACAGCACAAATGCTAGATCTATGTTCTTCACTCACTTGAGTGTTTTAAGTGGGGTCACTGGAGAGGAATTCATCAATGTATTTATAAATAATTTCACTTCAGTTTATTTTAGTCCAGAGTACATTTCTGGCATTACTAAAGTAAATGGAAGTTTGGCCCATTTATTTCAGTGCTGCCAAATTTTCCACAAATACGTTTTTGTTAATGTGGGCTCTGAAAGCTGATTTCTCAAGAATATTACATTCTGAATTATGTAGGACTGTATTGGCTTCTATGAATTTCAGTTGCTTCTGGTATTAAATAGATGCAGTTGAAATCAAAGGGTTTCTGTAGCTCTGCTGCTCTTCTGCCAGGACTAGCTGGCAGCAGCAACTGAAGTCTTTAATTCCAGTTATCAGATCTGATTAATTTCTCAAGATCTATGTAATACAAGAACTTTGTTGTGATGAATGAAACACTGAAGGACATTGGGGCACAATCCATAAAGTTTTGATGTACCTAAATTCACTTGAAATCCAGTCAGAATGAAGCATGTAACTGAACACTTTCTTTCTATTTATTATATAAGAGCACCCATCTTTCCCTGAATAGCACTCTTACTCAATGAATACACTTGGATCACACAGAACATCCTCTATAAAACATAAAAATATGCTCTATATTTAATCTCTGTTGTCAGCACTGCAGCCAGTAGTGAGGGACAGAGTCTTTGTCAACCAGCCTAGCTGCTTTGGACTGCACACACAAACTCCCTCTTTGTCAACCAGCCTAGCTCCCAACATAGGCTGCAATCCTAAGGGCACTTTCCTGTAAATAACCCACATTGAATAACATGAGACTAACTTTTAAGTAGAGCTGCTTTGGACTGCACACACAAACTCCCTGCATCCATAAAAGTCTAGAGGCGTATTCGATAGACAAAAAAAATGTACACAAACACTCACAAGTCTGCTTTGATGTGTATTATATTTCTCTGACTTGGCAATTTCATACAGAAGAGGTATATGAATGGAATGTAGCCACACATGCAGCCTTTATGCCTGAACCACCTCTTATGTGCTCATATCATGTGATTATCTATATAGGATCTTCACATATTTTCTCATATTGAAGTTATTTCTGTAGTGGTCCACAGACTCTCTGTTAACAGAAATGCACAAATAGGTTCTGTACTCAGGTATATATCATAGAGTGCGGGAAGGAAGGAAGTATTCTCAACCCTAGGTATGAGAGGCAGCCCCATTTGGTTTCTTTTTTTGGTGAAGCTGGTTTTTCTGAAGAAGAAATTAGTTTGGTAGTATGTAATAGTAAACAGTAAACGGAAGAATGTCTAATGTAAGTTATTATGTTGATATATGTATTGTAACTAATGTAAATATGGGGAAAGAACTCAGGAAACTGAATGGAATTATATTTAACTAGGAGTAATGTCCCTTCTGGGAAGAAATACAACGAGATCTAGAAGGAAGCTCCAGATGAGTGTCCTGACTGTGGCTGGTGGGGCGCCAGAGGGAAGCGGAAAATGGAGGGAGGCAAGCCACATTTCTTTCCTTCTGCTTAGCTATAAGGCAGGGCTGTCTCAAGTAATTTTGCTGCCCCAAGTGGGTAGAATGGGAGGACAGCCTCATGGTAACAGATATGGTTCTCTCCACCTCTGACTTTTTTGAGGGGGAGAGGAGTGTTATGCAGTGGCAGCTAAGGTTGAAAAGCACCTCCTCCTGTGCCATGTTTTCTGGGTTCCAAGGGTCTGGAAAGTAGTTCCATAGCCGATTACACGGTTGCCAACTCTGGGTTGGGAAATACCTGTAGATTTGAGGGGTAGAGCCTGGGAAGGGCAGGATTTGGGGTGGGGAGGGACCTCAGTAGGGTATAATGCTATAGAATCCACTGTCCAAAGCAGCCATTGTCTCCAGAAGAACTGATCTTGGTCATCTGGACATGAGTTTTAATAGCTGGAGATCTCCAGGTGCTGCCTGGAGGTTGGCTTATGTTAACTCGG
>NW_015161968.1:828228-847296 GCF_001447785.1 Gekko japonicus
AGGCCAATGAGGCTGCATATGCAAATAACCTCTGTGTTCTGACTGGCTATGGGGGGGGGAGAGGAACAGCAAACTGTTTAGAATGTTGGAGGCAGGACTCAGGCAAAGCAGCCAGTGGATAGGGAGACCCTCTGAATGACAGATCAGAGAGCGAACTGATTTTGGAGCGTGTTGGAATGTTTAGGGGAGTCCATGACCAAAACAGGATTATATATACCGGAGGATGGGTGTTATAAGATTCTTTTGAATTATGGTGCTGGAGAAGACTCTTCAGAGTCCCTTGGACTGCAAGGAGATCAAATCAGTCAATCCTAAAAGAAATCAACCCTGACTGTTCCCTGGAAGGCCAGATACTGAAGCTGAAGCTCAAATACAAATGAGAAGGCAGCATTCAGTGGAGAAGACCCTGATGCTGGGAAAGACTGAAGGTCAAAGAAGAAGGGGCGGCAAAGGATGAGATGGTTAGACAGTGTTATCGATGCAATGGACATGAAATTAAGCAAACTCCAAAGCACAGAATAGAAATGTACTAAAATGTACTTTAGTGTGTGTTTGATGTGTATAATATACCTGGTGCTAAGTAAACACAGAATCTGACATTTGAGCAAAACAAAGAAAACGTTTTTCCCCTTCATTTTCAGCAACATTTGCCAAACTCAGCTCCCAGTAATAGACAAAATGTGTACTCATGTCTAATTTTATGAATGCACGGAGGGATCTGAGTATTGTGGCTATATATTTTCTTTCTCCCTGTGTCATGATGCGAACTTGACATGTTTCGATATGGGCATGAACCGGCTCACAGACTAAAGTTCTTGATAAACTTCGGCTGGTTCATGGTTCACAAAGTGAAGTTTATGACAGGTCATCCAGCACAAACTTTCCATGAACTTTCAAGCTGTTCATGGAAGTTCATGCATGTTCCTGAGCAAAGATATTTCCAGACAGACTGTCTCTGCTCAATCAAAATATTTACAGAACGTCAAAGCAACAACTTAGAGGGCATGTAGAGGAGAATCAGGGGAAGTTCCTTGTGGCTTTGATGTCTCTGGCTTTCACAGGATCCGTTATATATACTCCTGAAACGCGGTCATTTTGACAGGTGCAGGTTCTGAAGGTTCAGGAATGTATAGAACAGATCCTGTGCCAGCTAGAGACACCAAACTTGCCACGGATCTCCCCCAGATGCTCATCCACATGTCCTCCATGTTTAGTTAGGATTGGACTTACAGGGTCTGAGTTATAACCCCCAAAAGAAGATGCCCCCAGGAAAGTGCTTTCTGGGGAAATGACAGGTGGTCATTTCCCCAGAAAGCACTTTCCTGGGGGCACCTTCTTGGGGAGGGCTGTAAGTCAGACCCCATAAATCCAATCCTTACCAAATCTGGAGGGCAGCCAGAGAAGAATCAGCCAGAGATCCCTTGTGAGTTTGGTGTCTCTACATGCCAGAAGACCATTCTACTGCCTCAAAAACTGAAACAGTTCATGATACAGCTAAGAATTCATGATGATCTGTGGTTCGTGAATGGGACATATCATGAACCATAAACCAAACTACATTTTCCCAGTTTGTACCCATCCCTACTTATGTTAACTTCTAAAATTGGAAAAATCAGTTTTTACATATAATTTAAACTTCTCCATTTACATAGGACTTATTTGTTGCAGCAGGTTTTGTGTCAGCTTATCCTTACAGTTCTAAAGCCACGTGACCCAAACTAATTTTACTTAATATGCAAACCTCACTCAGAATTAAGAGGACTACACAGTGCTATTCTATACTAAATGTCCAGGTTCCACTGCATAATTCAAGTTGGGTTTGTCTTTTTAAATCTTAAAGTAGTATTTGACCTTGTGTGAAAAATTAATAATGAGAAATATTCAGACAGGTAAGCAATCACCAAATTTGTATACACTTTTTGATATATCAATGCACAAATTGGTACTTCATTAGCATTGTTTTTCCCCTGAGTGTACTTCATTTGAAGAAGAAAGAAGAGTGGGCTTTTATATCCCATTTTTCTCTACCTCAAGGAATCTAAAAGCAGCTTCCAATTGCCTTCCTTTCCTCCCCCCATAACTGGCACCTTGAAAAGTAGGTGGGGCTGAGAGAATTCTGCAGGCTTCTTGTGGAGAAGTGGGGAACCAAACCCAGTGCTCCAGATTAGAGTCTGCCTCTCTTAACCACTACACCACACTGGAATTTCTTAGTTTCTATCTGTTCATTATTGAGAGGTCATATGAAATAGTTTGATCTCTTCATATTTAACAATATAAGAACTACCTTGAGAGATTAGAATCTATAGCTCCACCCAATTAAGCCATGCTTATCCAATATGCCTCTGGGAGCTCACTAAGAATTGCTTGTATTTAGTATCAACTTCCTGGGAAGCCAACCCCATTGAATTTGCTGGACTTACTTCCAAATAAAAATATTTAGAAATGGGTTTCTTTGGGAAATTATTTACCCAGCCCACTAGTGAGCTGGTGGCATCCACTAATCATTCAAGAACAGGTACTGTTTATGAAGTACATATTCCTGCTCTTATATTAATTGGTCTCAGGACAGAATTTTGAGAGATAAGGGAATCCCACACTTTGTAATATAATACTTAACATAGAGAAGAGAGTGAGTAGGGATATAATATAAAGGTCATAGCAAAGGAAGAATCTGACCTGAATAGCCCAGGCTAGCCCAGTCTCATCAGATTTCGGAAGCTAAGCAAGGTCAGCCCTGGATAGTATCTCAATGGGAGACCACTGAGGAATGCCAGGGTCATGTCACAGAGGCAGGCAATGGCAATCCACCTCTGAACATCTCTTGCTTTGAAAACTCTATGGGATTGCCCTAAATCAGCTGTGACTTGATGGCAACAACAACAGACTCTTTAGATTGGGGGTAGAGGTCTATCCTATAATCTTTTCCTGCTCCATTTTTTCAAATTGTATTATCTGGTAATTATAGAATGGGAATTATAGAAATTATTATCTGATATGCTAAATTACCAGGGAAGAATAAACAACCCTTTTATTAATTAACTCCCCTATTGCAGAACACAAAATGTAAGAACTAATATACGCATCATTGATTTATATGCAAATTAGGTTTTACCAGTCACAGACAAAAATCGAAAGATATTCCCTGTACTTTTCTCATTTTCTCATGTTTCTTTGTTTTTTTGTTTTTTATATTTTGTTTTTTTCTTTTTATTCTGTATGTTGCTTAAAATTCTACTTTAAAAAACTTATATGTCCCATTAGCCCTTCCCATGGCTTCCAAATGAATAAACAGTCTATGGATTATATAGTATCATTAGACAACCATGGACTGCCCAGTAACTATATAAATACTGGTGTTTTCCACAAAGGGACAGACTTGTGTGGTTTCCCCATTGCTGCTGCAGCTGCTAATACAATTCAGCAGCAGTGGGGTTTCTACCTAGCAGGTTTCCCTGCATTTTCCCTGTTCAGTCCCTAGCTGCAGCCATTTCCTCCTTGCCACCAGATAATTTTTTTTGTTTCTTTGTTGTTGGTGTTTCTTTAAAAAAAAAGCAATTGACATATTGTTACATCTATCTGGTTGTCTGAATTCCCAGCTTTCATTTTATAAGTGAGCCTCTATCCTAGAGGTGCCCAACCTCGCTGAGCCTGTGAGTGCCTTTGGAATTCTGTCTGCACAACCACAAAATGGCTGCCTCAGGAGGAGCCAGCCACAAAATTCTCTTGTTTGTTTTAGTTGCTTTACCCCATGTTGTTGTTTTACCCCAGGCTCTTGTCTCTGTCTTTCTTTCTACTGCCCAACTTATTTTTCCTGAATGTACCTAGGATGATGTCTCTCTGTTTTTGAATGCTGCTTATTGATTACATTTTCTTATTTCTATACCGTTTGAGGTAATAACTAATCCAAGATGCATATGGTGATATAATCTGAAGTAGACTGCAGGACTCTGGCAGTAAACCCTGTCCATGAATTATGTACATACGAGGCAAGGCTTAAGGTGCGTCCAAATATCTTTAGGTATTATTATAGCATTATAACATTATAGCAGTCACTATTGGCTTGGCTGTCCACCCAAAACAGTCTCAGTGGTCGAGCAACTGCTTGGCCTGCAGGAGCCCCCAGGTTTAATCCCTGGCATCTCCAGATATTAAGGTGATGTAATAAAGACCTCAATCTGACCTCAATCTGAGCCCCTGGAAAATGGCTGCCAGTCAGGGTAGACAATACTGACTTTGATAGACTAGTGGTCTGACTTAGGATAAGGCAGCTTAATGAGTTTGTGTGGTCCTTCAGTTGTGAAGGACTGATATAGTACAGCATATAATAATATCCAATTATCTGGATTACTCCAATTTCTTACTCTGTCTTCACTGAGCCTTGAACTAGAATGTACACAAATGTTGCCCTGGGACCTTTTAAAGGCATAAATAAAAATAGCCACCCTGGTGCTAAATATTTTATCTTCTGAACATTAAATACCTCCCTACAGCTGGTATAAAGAAAAAGTCCAATAGACACAGGGACATGAGGGTGAATATTAATAGACCACAGCATATATTTTAGTTTTGTTTTGTGAGAGCACATCTGTGAAAACAGAAGGAAAGGAATCCTCTGCCAGAAAATATGATAGAGTAGCCTTGGGGTAGTCAGAAAAGAAACATCTGGATAAACTGCCCATGTGTAAAATACAATATTCAAAGGCTCATAACTTTTAGAAAACTTACCAGATGTTTAAGCATTTCTTCTTTGCACTGTATTTTATTTTCTACTCACTAACCACCACCACCACCACCATCCAAATCCTAGAGGAAAGAGGACTTATCTTAAAGTTGAGGCTTAGAGCTCCAAACCTGTAAAAGTGAAAGAGGTAGAAGTTTTACGATTACAAAAATGGTCAGGATATAGTTTATTGTCCTACCATATGCCAGAGGGCACTATTTAGAATTTCTTTTGGTATGTTTCCACCCCACCCTTCCCACACTATTCCAGCGACCCTGATATATTAGTCCTGTAGCTCTTCTCACACTTACCTTGTGCTGGCCTCTTGCACAGATGTGGTTACAGCAGCAACAGAGACGATACAATATGTGTAGATATGTCATAATATAATTGCAGATATTAAATGGTTATCTGTTTAAATGTGAGAGAAAGGAATTGGTAAAGTTAAAGCTGTAATTGCACTTTGATAAAGTGACTGCTCATGCTGTTAGTGCTCAATCAGCACAGTATGAATATAGTGCCTATACAGGCTTAAAACATAATAAAGAACAGCTGATAAAACCAGATAAAAGGATCTCAGGCATTGTTGCAGGCATGAGAGAATAGGAGAGATTTGGCCTGGCCATAACCACTGCACTGTAGTGGAATGACAGGCTAGGATCTTGGAAACTCAGGTTCAAATCCCCAATCTGCTCTAGAAGTTATTCCGTAATCTTGAGCCAGTCATTCTCTCTTACAGCCTACCTACTTTTCAGGGTGGTTGTTGTGAGGATAAAATGGAGGACAGGTCTCCATATGGGCAGAAAAGCAAAATATCCAAGGAAGAGAGTTCCAAAGTCTGGATGCCACCACTGAAAAAGTGCTTTCTGGTTGCTGCCATCTCCCCGCCAAATGCAAGGTATACAGAGAAGGTCCTCAGAGGATGATGGACAGGTTGATGCAGTTCTTTTGGATTTTCAGTCTTTCACCCATTAATCTTTGTGATATTAACATCTTTTCAACAGTTTAACACATATATTTATAGAGGAAGATCCATAATCAGGCACTGGGGGGGAAATTGGGAGGGGGGGAATCACTAAATTTCTTGTCCAAAACACAAGTGTATGTCAATGAGTATTGGAAAAAAATTCTCCATTTGTTTTTACAATTTTATTTATTTATTTGATTTATACCCCGCCCTCCCCACCGAGGCAAGCTCAGGATGGCTATAAGAGAATTTACAAGGATGGCATCAGTAATAATTGCCACCATATAAACTGAGATATTTATTTGTTTGTATCTATCTGAAATGTGTAAATAGCCTGTGCCAGAATTATGGCTTGCCCAAGGTCATCCAGCCAGGTGCAAGTAGAGGAGTGGGGAATCAAACCCGGTTCTCCCAGATTAGAGTCTGCGCACTTAACCACTACACCAAACTGGCTCTCAGAAGAACCCTGGGAAATTAAAATATATAGATTAAAACACTAAAAGCAAAAAAATCATAAAACATTTAGCAGCAGCCTAAAATTATAAAACTCAAATCTATATAAAATCAACATATGAAATCAACTAGAACAGCAGTATATTTGAACAACTAAAAATCCCTGTCCAGAAACATAAGCACAAAATGCAGCCAAAACCCCCAACAAACCCTAAATCCAGCATCAGTGGTAGGTTCAGTCTCCTTCAAAGGCTCTCCAGAAGAGGACCATCTTACCTCAAACAGCCAACAATTAGGAGCTGACCAAGCCTCTTGGGTCAGAAATTTCTGAAGCCTGAAGAGGAACAGTAACAAAACAAAAACCACTCTTGCTGGCATTTGGTAGCCAATAGATGCCAAAGTGAATGATAAGGGATAGTTTTATAAATTAACCATTGGTTTCACTACTGATTCCCTTCCTATTAAAAAAAAAATCTGTGGATTTACTGTAGAGCAACATTGGTCCCGCAATCCATTTAAGTATGATACCCCTGAGATACAGCACTAGTGTTCTGACAGCAGCATAGACCAACTGAAGGAAACTGAAGGCAATTGTAAGTGTTAACCTTTTATAGGAAAAAAGCTTAACTGTAAGCAAGCCTCTTGATGTCAAAAGGATCCAGGCTGATAGAAGAATGGACTTGGGAACACAAACCATACCAAGGTTGTTTAATACATCGCAGCACAGGAACATTAACAGCTTACTCAGTCACGCTGGAGTATGACCAAGGAATGAGCGTCACACCCATCTGCTAGCATTTTGTACTGTTGTACAAGTGCCACCAATGCCATTTATGCAAATAGTATCAAAACTGAGGAATGACACAGCTCAACAAAATGTTGTATCCCTTTTTTATTATAATAGTCCCTTACCAATTCTTTTCAATAGAGTTAAATGAAACATTCATTTGCCCAGTATACCAGCAACATCTTCCTTGAATTGTATATAATAGTGTGTTTGAAACTGACAACATCCCTTCACAATAAGGTATTTCTTTCCAATATATTTTTGTCCTGTGAGGCCTTGAGCTTTGAGGATATTAGGAGGGTCCCACAAAAGAACAAACTGCGTGTTCTTCAGGATCATCATAGATAAACTCCTGAGATTTCAGTGGAACATTACAGCCACAATTCAATATCTAATGAAGTACACTTATACCTACTGCTTACAGTTAAGTTCTGTGATGTTTGTGGTCCTTATACTTAATGTACATGGAAAATAGGCCATTTAATTCGTGCTTTTCACTGCCTGTCTACGGAAATTTAAGAAAACGTTCCCTCTGGAGAATTGGTATTGATACTAAATCATTAGCCTGAAAAGAATATTCTAAAAAACAACAATCTCCAAGAGCATCATGATACAATGAGAACATTTGTATATTTATATAATGACTTCATGTCTGAATCCTTTCTGTAAAACCAAAAGGACAAAAAAAAATCACATTTGTCTTTCATAGAAACTGACTCAGTTGTCTGACAATCTTGCCTGAATCAATCTTGCTTCAAGAGAGCTCTGTTCCTTCCATTTTATCTACATTACCTATTCAGACATTTTCCTATTAATCAGGTTAAGCATTAACTTCGGTTGACTGACTCTTTTCTCTATAATGATGTTAAGTAGGAGTGATTCAGCAGCTATGTTGACATTTGTAGTCAATCTAGGAAGCAAGACTGCACACTGAGAGAGCCTTCAATGTTGAGCATTACAGGCTAGCAAGGAACCTGCAAGGATTTGTGGGAGGCCTCTCGTTTTCAGCTGTAACCCCCCTCCCACTAATTCCTCTTTCCTTTCCCTCACAGTCCCCATAGTCTCTCCTCTTTCACTCCTTCCACGTCTCCTTCCCACCTGCCATCCAGCCTATCTTTCTCTGTCCCCCATCTTCCATGTTCTCTTCTTATCTCCCCAGCAAAAATCTGGCCAAGTTGTGTGGTGGCCCCCGTTGCTGGGCTAGGCTGAATTGAATGGCGGCCCAGGTGCCAGCCAGGTCCAATTGCCTGGTGGCCCAGTCTGGACCCAGCTGACTGGATAGTGAGTCTCCGATGATCACCACTGGGCTTGTCTCCAGTGTTTCCTTCTCCATCAGGGAGCAAAGAGGGAAGGGGGTGTGACCTTTTCCAGTACTGTTTTGGCCTCCAAGGGCTCCCCCCCCAGATTTGCTTTATAGAAACCAAGGTTTAGATGCCTCAATAATATTGTTGTGGTTGCCTAGCATCCTCCAAAATGGCCACTGAGCAGTCAATGGCTTTCTTTAAAGGTACAGGAGTTGTTTCTGGAGTTTTTTGGGGGGGGATTATAATCCCCCAGATTTTGGGTTTTTCTGTAAATCTGAGTCTTCCTTCTAACCGTAGCTTCATATTATGGATCTACTGATCCACACTCTCTAGCCCAATTCACAATTAGCTATATGAGTATATATATTAGACATATGACATTAGCAACCAGTTACCACCAGCCTGGAACACAGATTTTAAACACATTGACTGGATCCACCATCTTGCTTCCCTCCGGCTGCAGCCCAACTCCCCCCACCCACCCACTGCTGCTGGGAGACAGGAATTTATTTACTTTATTTGTTGTCCACTGATTTTCCTGAGACTCAACAGGGATTACACAATTGAAAACAGTGTAACAGGAATGTTATAAAACATACCATCAAAAGTGAATAATACTGGATTACACAAATTAAAGAGCAATTCACTAAACAGTGTACGTACATATCTAACTGTATATCACATTCACATAGTGCAACAGAGCTAGACTGCAAAACTGGAGAACAATACAATTGAATAGTGTAACATATAAAAGGCACAAAGCAATGAAAGCTGCCTGAGTTCCACAGACCTTATTCCCTCATATAAGAATGCTCTCCTGTACAATTCCCTCATCAGGCAGGCCAGCAGGTGGACACCGCAACAAAGCAAGCATGGGTAAAGACAGCTGTTGATATTATCATTTGCAGGGTGGCACCCTCAGGAGGCTTTGCTCAGGTGAGTGAGGCCATCACAGTGAAACATATCGGGAGAGATTCAGGTGGGGTAGCCGTGTTAGTCTGAAGCAGCAGAACAAATTCTAAGTTTTATTCTAGGTAGAAGTGTTCATGTGCATGCACACTTCTTCACTGATGAAAGCTTATACCTAGAATAAAACTGTGTTGGTCTTAGAGGTGCCACTGGATGGAACTTTTGTTATATTAGGAGAGGCCACCCTGCACGCTATGGAGGTCCACATCATGAAGGGCCTGGTCAGTGAGAACCAACACCTTGAAATAAATCCAGTAACGAATCAGTAGCCAATATTTTGATTGATATGATATGCAGGGTTGCCAACCTCCAGGTGGGACTTGAAGGTCTCCTAGTATTACAACTGATCTGCAGATTACAGAGATCAGTTCCCTTCAAGAGAATAGCAGCTGGGGGGGGGGAGAAACCTCTGGCATCACATCATCACTGAGACCCCTCCCCTCCGCAAGCTCCACCTTCTCCAGGCTCCACTCTCAGAACTCCAGGAATCTCCCAACCTACAGCTGGCAACCCTAATTATATGCCTAGTCTGCCTGTCACACCCAGCAGATTCTGCTAGCAACAACCTGAAAGGGTCCCAGGTCAGGCACCACCACCTTCACAACTCAGAGAGATTCCCCGGTTAGGAGCAATGCCAAAAGTCTAACAGGCATCTTCACAGATGGGCTCTGTCTCTTCCCCTAAGATTAATGCCGGTTACATTGCAGCATGCAAAGCTCAGCATTATAACAAAATCACTTACCCCTATGCAAGTCCATTGCCAAAGGCACACAGAACCTTTAGCGTAACTTAAAGGGCATCCATCAGTTTTTATTTCAAAATCTTACAGACCAATGGGTTTATATCACTATAAGGGTTTCTACCAAAATTCTTGTATGGAAGATGAAACAAACTATGTGCTGTGGGCCCATAGTTTCCCCTATAAATTCTATTGCTTCACTTACTGTGGTTTCCTGAAAGTACATTTTTTCAGTTGAACTGGGTCGTAAGCAAACACATAATACTCCATGTGGACACCAATGTACACACAAAGCCCTAGATTATTTTTTATTTTTATTTATTTATCATTCAATTTATATCCCAAGGCGCATTAGGGCATACAGCAACAGATTAGATAGAATCAGTCCAAGGATTATTGAATGTCAAGAGATTATTGAATTATTATTATTTGTCTTGAATTATTGAATGTCAAGAGAAATAGCACTGACCTGGACGGCACCAGTCAAGCCTGATCTCAGGAGCTAAACAGGGTCAGCCCTGGTTAGTACTTGG
Organism: Gekko japonicus; assembly: GCF_001447785.1. NCBI lineage: Eukaryota > Metazoa > Chordata > Lepidosauria > Squamata > Gekkonidae > Gekko > Gekko japonicus. Next base: position 838,701 of record NW_015161968.1, read on the forward strand.
GTGCGAGACCACCAAGGAAGTCCAGGGTTACTCTGACGAGGCAGGCAATGCAAAATCACCTCTGTTCGTCTCTTGCCTAGAAAACCCTACAAGGTTGCCACAAACCAGCTGCGATTTCACAGCACTTTCCATCACACAGAAAAAGTTCATGTAAGGGTATAAGAAATCATTGCATGAGGATTGTGCACAAGAAATTGCCCAAGAAATTGCTTTCAGTTTAAAAGATGCTTAGAGCAAAAAAAATATTTTTGGATTTTGTGTCTCAGTTGCTGCTGGCTCTGCTGAGCCCTGAACTGTGTGCCCAAGGTTCTTTTCTCCTTCTTCCTAAAGCACATCACCATAACAACTAATGAAGCACTGAATCTGGGACATTAAAGTGTATCTGAATGCATCCCTTGTGAAACCCTGAAAATTATGATCCCATAGAAGAAGAATAGAGGCAGAAAGCCAAGTCTCATTACCAGCAAATTTTGAGGAACTGGCAGATTTGAACTAAATTAGCTTATCCCCAAGTCACAAAAGACAACAGGTTCTGATGCTTTAAAGAAACTAATAACCTTTCTCCCCACAAATCTCCATACATGCACAAACACTCTATTGAAAGCTTTCAGAAATCTTGTCGAAAGAAAGTATAAATCATTCTTAACTCAGTTTAGTAATTAGAGGCCAAAAGAATGTTATTCACTAATCAGCAACTGCAAAGGTAATTTAGCAACAGCTGGATTTCTACCTAACTTTTGCATGGAAATAATATAGAAAAAGTGAAACAGTTCTAAAGCATTTCAAGACAAATCATAACAATTAATGATAATGTATCTGAGGCAGTCTCCTGTCGGGTTGTGTTTTTTTTTAACTAATTGATATTTTTAAGAAGAAAAATAAAAACATTGTTAACTTCCCTTATTTGTCCTAGTGCCCTGACTTAGATGACCCAGGCTATCCTGATCTCATGTGAGCTGCTAAGTAGGGTCAGCCCTGGTTAGTACCTGGATGGGAGACCACCAAGTATGTCCAAGGTTGCCATGCAGAGGCAGGCAACTGCAAACCACCTCTGTTTGCCTCTTGTGCTTAAACCCTATGGGGGTCACCATAAATTGGTTGTGACCAGGGGTCGTTTCGTAGAAAAAGAGCTAGGGGAACTCATTAGCATAACTCATTAGCATATGCCACACCCCCTGACATCAGGGGCCCGGCGGTGGACCTGCAAGGCCGGCGGGTGTGCAAGGAAGCCCCGCGAAGGCCCTCCCTGGCCCCAGGCAGGCAGGGGTGGGGAGAGGCAGGGAGGAAGCAACTTACCCTCCCTCTTCTCCTGCCTCCTCCTGGCTGAATGAGGGCCGGAAGCGGGGCAGCCGGAAGCGGGGGGCAAGGCTTTGTCATGTGCCCCGCCTTCACCACTCTAGCCCCGCCCCCGTACCTCACCCGGGGGAACTGCGATCCCCCACGATCCCCCCCGAAATGACCTCTGGTTGTGACTTGATGGCACTTTCTACCACATTTTTACTAGTTGGCCACAAACTCTTTTGACTGTCTCACACTAACGGTGCTCAAATATGGAACCTACCACTCAAAAGTATCTAGCATCCACAAGGGCACTGCTACAGGAAGAGGGATAATTCTACCTACCTAGCACATTTCGTTTCCATTTTTCCTCCAAGTGCAGGGAAGCATATAGAGTTCATATCCCCTCTTTTTATCCTTACAAAACTGTCAAGGATGAGAGTGACTGGTCCAAGGCCCCACCCAGTAAATTTAATGGCTGAGTGGGATTAGAAAATATATCTCCCTGATCTTAATCTGACATTCTGACCACTGCCCTGTACTGACTTTAAACTTGTCCCTAATCCTGTGTCCCAGGTTAGGTTTTGAATCTGCATGACCTGGACAGGCAGGATAACTTGTTTGATATTGGTTGTAGGGCATTTAAAAGGGCAATTTGCTACATGCATTGGCAATTCAAATTATGCAGTGACAGAGGTATACGCAAATGGATATTGTTGTTGAAACATGGATTTAGAATGCTTATTAAAAACAAAAAAAGGAACTGCTTTAGTTACCTCAAGGCAAAGTTTAATTTGGGCTTCCAAACAAAAAGATGTAAAAATCTTTTAGGATATGATTGCAAATCAGCTATATACTAGATCCTCACTCCCTGTTATATCTCTGCTAATTGCTGGGAGGCACATTTCAAAGCTTTATTTGCAACAGCATCTGCCGAAAGTATCCCTGCCCAAATGGTCCCTACTACAAAGCTTGAGAAATGGTCCCCCATTACAGTATCGGAAATTGAATTTTTAGTATTTCAAATGAAATCTGGCAAGGCACCAGGACCTGACCTGATACCTCCAGAGCAGTTTAAAGCAAATGCCAACTGGTGGGCAGAGGTTTTGACATCAATATTTATTCAAATCAATGAGATAGGAATTATGCCCACCTCTTGGTGACATGCAATAATAGTTCCTATTCATAAAAAGGTGATCCAACAGACCCAATTATCAGCCCATAAATTTGTCATCAGTGGCGGGCAAATTATATGCTTCTTTGCCCTATAAGAAGTTACTTCTTTGCATTGAGGATGAAGCTGGGTTTCACAGAGGAGTTAGTGCTAGGCTTGCCAAGTCCCCCTGGCACGCTGGGGGCAGGGCCACGGTCATCCGAAGGAAAACTCTATGGGGTGTGTGTGTGTGTGTGTGTGTGTGTGTGTGTGTGTGTGTGTGTGTGTGTGAAGTCATATAATATAGAGATAACTTACAAGGTCAATGGGCTGGATCTAGTGAATGATTTCCATGGATGGAAGAGGGGATATGATTTTTGCTGATTTCTATTTCCCTTGCAGACCTCTAATTCTCCCCTATCCTCCAGTAACAGCATTTGGATGGCATTTGGGACTGAAAGGTGGGAAAATTGCACTCCTCTGTTGGAAACCCCTTCCATCACCAGAAACATCTGCTGGATCCAAGGCATTATCTACTAATTATACCAGAAATCACTAAACTATAGTCGCTTGGAAGATCCTAAGCATTTCATGTATGGTTCCCGGTCTACCCTAACATAAAGGTACACTTCTTCTAGGTGTTCAGATTCATCAAATGGAAGGGAGGAACAGTTAGCTGTTAATGTAGATCAGGGTCCCCTGCTGAATTTGCCCTGGCCCCCTCACTGCCTGTCGTCTCACTGCCTCGTCACTCCCCCTCCTCTCCCAGTCCCCACTCCCCTCCTTATGCCTTCCAGGAGCCTGGGCTTGTAGAGGGTCACCTCGCCTCACACACCCTCCAGAGAAAGAAGATCTCCCACTAGGGAGATAAACCCATGAGGACAAACATCCTAAAGTCAGCATTCACCTCAGGATTGGTGTCCCCATGCACCTCAGCAAAAACACCACACACACATTGATTGTGCTCACCCACCTGCCCAGAGCACAGCCGCCCCTTCATTCCCATTCCCCTCCCTCCCTTCATAGCAGTCACCACCACCACCGCATTGCATTGTGGGACACAAAGTGCCCTGCTAGGCTGGGCTGGCTGGAGTGAGAGAGGAGGGGGGAGTGGGCAGCTCTTGGGCCCAGCACAACAGCCAGCTCAGCGCCGTGTGTGCCCCCCCCCCTCCCCACTTCCCCCTTCCCCCCCCCCCCACTCCTCAGAGTGCCTGTGTGCAGGCGTGCAGGCCTCTGCCACCTTCTCTCCTCCTTTACTCCCCCATTTCAGAGGATTCCATCCTTCCCCCCACCTCATTTTCCATCACATTGATAGGTCCCCCCCTTCCAGTCTTATTGCCTTCTGAGATCCTCCCTGCGATGGCTGCCTTTATCCTCCATAGCTTTGCCCAGCTACATCCCCCTTCCCATTCTTCTTCCTGTATGAAAGCCTCCTCTTCCCACTGCCTGGCATCTGCTGCCCTGTCCCTTGCCTATGCTGCATTATAGTTATTTGTTAAGCCTGTACCAGGGCCATAGCTACCCAGCACAGCCAGGCACTCCCATATTTTTATTTTATTATTTTTGTGACATCAGAAGTTATGTCATGCCCCCCCACCAAAAATTGTCTAGCTATGGGACTGGCATAGATGTAGAGAACTGGCTAAAGATGAGCCACAGGAAAAGCCTTAGTAGTGAGTAATGTACAGTAGGAGAAGCAGCAATGAGGGCTAACAGGTTTTGGAATGAAATGGTGGCAGCACTGGGGTCATGCTTCTGGTCCATACAGCAGTTCATAAGAACTGCTAGAATGGTTCTAAAAAATAAATACCAATACCAATACAAGCAAATTTGAACTGCATAAAATGTGGGGCTAACATGACAACAATACCCCAAACCACCATGTCAAATTATGTGTGAATTGTTTAGTTGGAAGTTATGACTCAACTGTCTGCCCTCATTTCCTGCCTTACAGATACTTGCTTTGAATTGATTTTTCCGCATAGTGTCAGATAATGATTGACTGCAAATGGCTAACATGCACTCAGGGAAAAATGGTGAAACATTATACAATAATGCGCTAGGAAAGTGGGGGGAAAGGAATCATTATCTTTACTGCAGCTTTGCAGAGGTTTTTTAAATACCTGTGATGATTCTTTTCTATTAAAATTGCCATCATCAAAATATATAATTATCAACATGGCCAAAATATGTGGATATTTAAACCCAGAGATCTGAGCCATGAACAGACAAGACAGAACTTTGTACAACCCAGAAAAAGCCTTAGGCTTACAGAAAAAATCTGAAATCTTTAAAAACTTTAATAGACGGCATCTTGCAACCTATGTTATTGTTTGTATGGAGCTAAATTTTACTGCATTATGTTTTAACCTTTTAAGCTGTCTTATACTTATATGTCATAATCCGCCCTGAGCCCTATTTGCGGGGGAGGGTGGGATGAAAATAGAATTAAATAATAAAATAATAACAAAAAAACCCATTGGGGGTTAACTTCCTCAAAATAATAGAAGCACCTGTAGCTTTAAGAAACAAATGTCCTCTCAATAACCATTGCTAGGCAACCACAACAGGTACTGACAGCCTTCAAGCTTTGGTTTATGTCAGGCAGCGGAAAGGGGGCAGGGGCCTTCCTGGACTGTTTTGGCCTTTCAGGGAGGATTCTTTGGGACAACCACCAAGTGACTTGATACCACACAACTTGTATGACTCACCTAGGACTGGCTGCTTGCTACTGTTCAACAACAGCCACCCCACAAAAGCCAGTGTGGGGTAGTGATTAGAGTTTCAGAGTACAATCTAGGAGACCCAATTCAAATCCCCATTCTGCCATGGAAGGCTGGCACTGCACAACTCAACCATATCTTTTTCCAGGTAGAGACTGCCAGGAGGATGACAGAAAGCTGAAGACACAGGGGTGGATAAAGGTTAGGTGAGAAGGAGAACAGGAAGCAGGAAAAGGGAAGAGGCTATGCAGGCTGCCAGGAAAAGAGCAAATAATGGGGGAGGGGAAAATAAGATGCCCCCTACAAGTCCTTGCCAGTCCCGCTTCTATATTCTAAAGATCAGTGTCATTGTTGTAAAAAGAAAAAATGTCATGTCATAGAATCTAATGGCAGAAGATTTGATAATGCAAGTTTAATTACAGGTCTTAATGGTACCACTTTATTGTATGCATCATATAACTAACACAAGAAATTATTTTCTGTTGGTCATTAGGATTCTGCATAGTAGCTATTAAACAGCATGTGCATAATGAAAACTATGATGTCCTGAAGTTGGAAAAATTGCTGATAAGCATATCTTACCTTTCTGACTTACAATACAATCTGCATGGCTTTGTATTGTTCTCATTCTCCCATAGATGCATCTCTTTATCTATGTGGCAGCTCATAGTTCCCATTTGTACCACACAATCATGTATGTGTATGTGACCACATAAGAGGTCTGTGAACAACAGCACACACAGAGAACCAAGGTTGTAGCTACAGTTTTTCCACACTGTCATATACCAGCCTACATGTTCACACAGCGGAGTCAAGCAGTGTGAGCCAGCTTTTAATTAGCACCGGCATTCTTTGTGTTGAGCCTGCTAATGAGCTTTTAAATCATTTATTATGTTTATAATCTATAAACTTCCTGTGATTGGACTACAAGATAAAAATACTGATGCAAATATAAGTAGTTTATCAGTATGGAACCTTTCGATTAAAAACAAGCTCTTCAGTTTGAAAGGATGGAAAAGCTAATACTAATAGTGTCATTCAAAGTAGGTTTTATTGCAAGCAAGTCTCCCAGAGTTTGATGAGTAAGCATTCATATAAATTACAAACTTAGTAAGGACTTTTAAGGCAATTTTTTAAAATAATTATATCTAATTTTCAACATGACCCTAGATGCAAATCCTTAAATTCACAGACTAGGGCCATGAATGAGCATGACAGATTTTGCTACAGACCTGAGGATGTAAGGTTTGCAGAAAAATCTGAAATCTAAAACCCTGCAAAATAACAAAAGCAGAGTCTGTAGCTCTAAGAAATGAATACTGTCTGACAGGGCTTTTCTGGTAGATAATCATTAGCATAATAGGCCACACCCAACAGCAGAAACTCATTAGCATATTAGACACCCTGACATTACAGCTCATTAGCATATTAGGCCACACCCCATGCCTTCCCTTGGCTTGCCTGGGCACCCCGGCCCGCCCGCCTTGGAGTCACTGGGGGGTCGCTCTCCAGGCCTTCCCTCTGTAGCCACACACACAGAGGTTTGGGCTGTAGTGGGCGTGGCCAGCTCTGAAGCCAGCCGGAACTCCATTCCTGTGTGTTCCTGCCCAAAAATAGCCCTGCTGAGATCTCAGTAGCCATTTTGGTGGTTGCTATGCAATCACAACAATATCGCCAGCCTTCAAGGCTTGGTTTCTGTAAGTAAAAGGGAGGGGGAATAGAGAGGGGATTTTCTAGGGCTGTTTTGGTTTCCCAGTACACTTCTGCTACACACACGCGCGCGCGCGCACACACACACACAGAGAGAGACACACACACTGGAAGGACAACTTATCAGGGCCAGGCCTGACAGCAACCACTGGGTGATTTGCTGCCACACAACTTGTGCAACTTGTGCCATAGAAATTAGCTGGGAGATCTTGGGTCAGCCACTTTCTCTCTCAGCCTAACTTACCTCACAGAGTTGTTGTGAGGATAAAATGGAAGAGGTTTGGAACAACCATCCAGCAACCTGCTACTATGCAACAGCAGCCACCACACAGCTCACCTGGGCAACTTACTGTATGCAATTTGCACAACTCACTTAGGTCTTGTGGTACCTACCAGACAAACTGATACCACACAACTCACCTGGGCAGAGCAGCAACCTCCACACAACTTGTGTGATTTGGCCAGGCCCAGCACTGGCCACCATATAACCCACCTGAGTGAATTGCTGCTTGGCCAGAGTTTTCCAAGAGAGAAGCCGCAGGGGGGAAGTAGGGTTGCCAGCCTCCAGGTGGGGCCTAGGGATCTCCTGCTTTTACAACTGATCTCCAGCTGACAGAGATCAGCTCCCCTGGGGAAAATGGCTGCTTTGGAGGGTGGGCTTTATGGCATTGTTCCCTGCTGAGACCGCTCCCCTCCCCAAACCCCACCCTCTCCTGGATCCACCCCCACAGTCTACAGGTACTTTCCAACCCATACCTGGCAACCCTAGGGGAAGGGGAAGCTGTGTGGTATAGCAGTTAGTGTGTCAAACTAGAATCTGGGAGACACATGTTCAAAACTCAACTCTGCCATGGAAGTTTGCTGGGTGGTCCTGGGCAAGACATTCTCTCTGTCAGCCTAATCTACCTTGGACAGCTAAGAAATAGACAATAATAAACTTGGTAACAGTGATGCTTCATGATGTTTAATTCTTTTTGTTGTTTCAAAACACAGGACGTCACCCACAGAAGATGACATCAACAAGAACAAGAAGTACGAACATCTCGAGTGGTTGTTCGTTTCGATGGAACTCTTTATCAACCAAAATTTGAATCTCTGGTTGTCTTATTATATTCAATAATGATATCAACCTTATCCAATACAGTTCCCACACAAGTCCTTATCGATTCCCTGCTTGTAAACAATACATTGGTCAGTGTGATACTTTGTTTTCATGGAACCAAGAACCCAAATTCCTTACTGTGCTGGTAGCACCCATCTGTGTACTTATTATCTTGCAGTCCAAATGAGTTTTAAAACTTGGAATTAAGGACAGTAAATTCTAACAAGGAAAACTAATCAGGCTTACACAAAGGTCCAATGAAATAAAATCAAATCTTCTCATTGGAGCAAAATTATGCCTTGCTGTGTCAGAGTCTTGGGGAAGAATGGCCCAATTTGGGGTAGTTCTGATGAACTATGATTTAGAAACTGCAGCTGTTACAGGTTGCAGCTATTTACCCACATAGTGGTTTGAACTGAACTGAACTGAATAGTGGTTTGAATAAAATATACATACAGCTTCTTGTAAAACTTATTGAAACACAAAGGTTTTCACAGTGCAGTCTTTCTGAGATTCAGACTGTATCAAATTAGACAGGTGCCTGGACAATTATGCCCTGACCTGGATGTCCTAGGCTAGCCCAATCTCAGAAGCTAAGCACGGTTGGCTCCAGTTAGTATTTGGATGGGA
>NW_015161968.1:847619-849963 GCF_001447785.1 Gekko japonicus
TATTTCTGAATGTTAGTTAGGGGCAACAACAGGGAGAAGCATGAGTCTTTGTGTGCTGCTTGTAGACCTAGGAAGATAGGCTAGATTAACTGTTGGTCTTCCCCAGCATGGCTGGCATTCTTATCTCTTCCTTGGATTCTGTTAACACAGTTCTATTAATCCAGATGGGCATCCTCAGTCAAAGGCACTTGGATATTCTGTTTCTGAGAACATATGCAAGCTACTGAGCTATGCAAAGAGACTGGAAATGCAGCTAATTCATCGTGAGTAAAAGAAAGAGATTACCCACTTTTCAACCATGTTGGCCATACAGTACATCAAACAAATCATGGTACAAAATTGTTATGACTCAGTGTGCCAAAACGCCAAGCAACGAATAGCTTGTGAACTAATAGCTTGCAATCAGATTAAGGCAGCCATCAAGACACTAAAGAGAGAATGATTTCAGCTGTGTTCACAGCAATAAGTGGAATCTAGGAAATCCCCTGTCTAGCCCTACCAACTTTAGGAATGTTCATCACATTGCCTGGAGCGCACAAAGTAACACCAACATGCCAGACGAAGATAATGTGCCTGTGCTTTCCAAGTTCCTAAGCTCTACAGCTGTTTGTTTGATCACATCTCTAAAAGTCCCTAAGCAAAACCAATGACTAAGCAAAATATTAACCTGGATTTAAAGGTTTCCCTTGCTTGAAAGCCAGTCAAATCCAACTCTAGTGAGCGGTGCTCATCTCCGTTTCCAAGCAGAAGAGTCAGCACTGTCCAAAGACTTCTCCATGGTCATGTGGCCAGCATGACTAAATGCCAAGGCACACGGGACGCTGTTACCTTCCCACCAAAGCGGTACCTATTTATCTACTTGCAATTTCTTGCTTTCGAACTGCTAGGTTGGCAGGAGCTGGGGCTAGAGATGGACACTCACTCCGTCATGCAGCACTAGGGTCTCAAACTGCAGCTCAGCATCTTAACCTCTGAGCATACCACAAATACAACTATTTTAAAAAATGAAATTTATAGGGTTGCATCTGGCCAACATTTTCACTCAATGTCACCTAATTCCTTTCCTTTCTACAAAAACGTCCCATGTGTCTTTTTGTCCATACAGGTCAAAATTTAGATGCATCCCATCATCCCCAGTATAGCAATTTTGGGTGGACAACAGTCTTCCCGTTTCCACCAGCAAAGAAGCTGGTTGGATCCAACCTGCATAGTAGTACATGAAACATGCAAGTGAAAAATGAAGGGGGGGAAATGTTAGGTCATTTCTTAAATGCAGCCAGGTTGCACACTACTTCATTGCAAATCATACACCAGTGTGGTTGCAGCAATCTTCTTTGTCGCATATGTATACGTGTGCATGGATATTGGATCACTGAGACAATAGGAATGGTAGTGTTTTTCTTAACAGTTACAGAGATGCCTTTTCAGTAGCTCTCAGTGGCTCTGTTCAAGCAGCTCATCACATGAACACATGAAGCTGCCTTAAATTGAATCAGACCATCAGTCTATCTAGGGCCTCGGCCACACGGGCAGGAAAATGTGGGGGGGAGGCGTGGTTGTTTGCCCTGAAGCAAACTAACGCGCGACTGCGCGATCAGGCATCGGGTTAAGATCCCGTCGAGCTCCCGTGGTTAGAGGGGAGGTGCTGGTCACACGATGCGGCAAAGAAGCGGAGTGGTGCGGCAAACGGGATTGTGTTTTTTTAAAAAAAACTGAAATGTGCGCATGCTCCGTTGGGTGCTTGGGCGCATCCGTGGAGACTTGGGGGGGAAAAAACCTTTTTGCAAGGGGACATGGGCGGGCGCCGGAACTACCACCGGAAACGCAATCAGACACCAGCCCTTGCCCCGCGGTTTCCGGAAACTAGTACCTCCGAGGTACCAGTTTTTTACCCCGCATCTTCGGCGGGAAGCCTCAGGTGCGCCATGGGAGCTCTACGCTTCCCAGATGTGGTGGTGAGATCACACCTGGAAAATCCACCTATCTTCCGTCTCTCTAGCGTGCCTAATGCTCCGTGTGACCGGGGCCTAGGTCCGTATTGTTTACTCAGAGTGGCAGTGGCTTTCCAGGGTCTCAGGTGGAGGTCTGTCACCTTACCTACTCCCTGATCCTTTCAACTGGAGATGCCGGGGATTGAACCTAGGACCTTTTGCATGCTAAGCAGATGCTCTTCCACTGAGCCATGGTCCTTCAGGGCTTGGGTGAGATGTCCTCCCTCTTGGCTGAAGAGAGGGCACAGGCATGTGTCTGCATGAAGCAGAAGGGAAATTTAGATGCTCCAGCCACTGCAGAAGTGGCCTGAAACACCTGTGGGAGGTAGGATCTCTCTCTCTCTCTCTCTCTC
>NW_015161968.1:850039-852423 GCF_001447785.1 Gekko japonicus
TCTCTCTCTCTCTCTCTCTCTCTGTCTCTCTCTCTCTGTGTGTGTGTGGAGAATGGATGTAAAGTGGTAGACTTGATGCCTTGTAGGAGTGCCTCTGTGCCTCCTCCTATGCTCTGCTGTATTTTTGTAAATACATCAAATATTACAAAAATGTATTTTGGAGAAGTGGAGCACACATTAGTGTGGTGTAGTCGTTAAGAGTGGCAGACTCTAATCTGGGGGACCAAACTCCTTCACATGAAGCCTGCTGGGCGACCTTGGGCCAGTCACAGTTCTCTCGGAACTTTCTCAGCCCCACCTACCTCACAAGGTGGTTGTTGTGGGCAGGGGGAGGGAATGTGATTGTAAGCCACTTTGAGACTCCTTAAGGTAGAGAAAAGTGGGGTCTAAAAACCTCCTTCTTTTAATTTATAGCTCATCTTGTTCAGCACTGTCAGATATGGGATTTTTTAATTTTAGTTTTATTGAAATGCCCAAGCCCGCAAAAATAGGGAAATGGGCATGTCATGATATACGATTGTGGCTGAGGGGGCATAGCTCAAGGGAAGAGCATGTGCTTTGTACGCCTAAAGGAAAAAACTTTGCCACCTCCGGAGAACTGCCACTAGTCAGATTAGATCGTGCCAAACTAGATGGATGAATATTCAGGATAGATCAGTAGTTGGTAAGGCAGGTTCATGTGTGTGTGTACAGATATAGATTATATATATGAATGCATTTGGCTTGGTTCATTGCAAGTTGTGCAGGCCTGCTTTAATTATCATTATGATTTTAAGTCTTTCTGTGATGTTCATCTCCGTATGGATGCCTTGGTCACCAATGTCTGTTTGAACATCAGTCTTCAGTGTTGTTGTGGAAAATGGTACATGTTTGTCAGCTGCTGTTGTGAAATATTTTCATACTTGTGATATGGCATAAGATGCAGTTGCCTTTTTGAACATCATTTTCTTAGTTTGCATGTGCACATCCAATCAACTATAATTTGGCACTTGAGACTTTTATTTTAGGACACATTTCTTTCTTTAATAAAATGTAATACTCTTTGACTGAAATGTTCCAGTGAAATCAACAGTAAGGAGGATTGCAAAATAAAATAAGGCAGAGTACACTAGTACATGTCAGTGTGGAATTTCACCATGGAAACCCGATTTTAAAAGATGTGTGTATACAAAGAGCAGAAAGCAAGCTATCAAAATTAGGAGCCCAATTAGAGATAAAATATGCTGCTTTTCCTTCAGATTCCTTAATATCAAAAAGTTGCACTGAGTTTCTGAAAAATATGTTGGTGATAAAGAGGGTTGTGTGATGAATATCCTCTAATAAGATGGAGTACTTTAATTGGGCAAATCCAGTGATCATTATTCCACTGCCCTCCGTTCCTCCGTACGATTTTATAGTTGCTCCATTTCTTCTTACATACTTGGAGTTAAGACATAGTTTGGCACTTTCTGTGTCTTGTAAGGGCCAGTTCATGAAACCAAATCGGCACCTTGAGAATATGCACTGAATGCAGAATCTCGCATACACTGAAGTCATGATGTGATTGTTCAGTTCATAATCGAATCAACCCCACTATTCAGTCCACAATATTGCCTGCATTTCCACTTCATCCTTTTCCCCTTAAGGTCTCCAAAGTGGCCCATGTTAATCAACTATTTAAAATAATCTAGTCTCACTTCCACTATACAAATACTATACCTGCCTCTACTATACAAAATAAATCCTTGAAGTTGTTTCCAAAAATGAAATTCTGATTACAAGAGATAGATAGATAGATAGATAGATAGATGATAGATAGATGGCTTTTCCTAAATCCTTGAAGTTGTTTCCAAAAATGAAATTCTGATTACAAGCAATAATTAAAGCATTATCAAATCTTAAAATACAATAAGAGCCATCATAAAACCAACATTCAGCCAAAGGTTCTTCTAAAAAGCTTCAACTTGAACTTTTTCTGAAAGTGCATATGGGAAGGAATTAAAAGTCACCCTGTGAGAAGACAGTAGGGTGTGCCAGAGATCACAGAGGTAGACAGGTCTTTCAAGTAAGTGGGTTCCAACCATAAAGGGGCCTGAAGTGGACCCCAAAGTAGCCTGATGACAACCAGTGCTGGAAGCAATACTGTCATAATAACAAACTTGTAACTACAAGAGGTGGGACCCGCAATACTCACGGGGGGGGGGGTATTCCCCACAGCGGCAAGCACCGGAAGAAGCAGGAGCTCCACATGGAGGAGGAGGAGGAGGCCGCAGGTGAGCCCAGCAGGTGGTCCGCCAGGCTTCCCCCGCCCACCGTCAGCAGCAATGGCCACGGCTCCCAGCTGCCGGCCTGCCAAGGCTTCTCCCCCCCCCCCCCCCCCCCCCCCCCACCCCGCAACACCCCCG
>NW_015161968.1:853208-857724 GCF_001447785.1 Gekko japonicus
GTTTGGAGGGGGGAGTCTATGGCATTATACTGGTATGTAGTTCCTCCCCTCCTCAAATCCCACCCTCCCCAGGCTCCACTCCTCAAATGTCCAGGAATTTCCCAACCTGGAGTTGGCAACACTGGGGATGCCTGGAATTACTGCTCAGCTCCAGACTACAGAGATAACTTCCCATGGAGAAAATGGATGCTTTGGAGAGTGGACTCTGTGGCATTGTACCTCACTGAGGTCCCTGTCCTCCATAGGCTCCACCCCCAAATCTCCAGGAGTTTCCCAGCCTAGATCTGGCAACCTTCCCCCCCTTCCCCTGCCGGTGTCCAGGGGGGGACCTGGCGACCCTAAACTGCTGCCAGGCCTAGGGTTGCCAACCTCTAAATGGCGCCTGGAGGACCCCCCTCCCCCAGAATTACAACTGAACTCAAGACAGCAGAGATCTGTCTCCCTAGAGAAAATGCCTGCTTTGGAGGGTGGACTCTGTGTCATTATACCCAGCTGAGGCCTCTCCCTTCCCCAAACCCAGCCCTCCTTACAGTCCACCTCAAAACCTCTAGGGATTCCCCAGGCTCGCACTGGCAGCCCTTGTCAGGCCTGGCCCAAGGCTCTCTCCCTCCCTCCAAGGCCAAAAGAGGCCAGGAAAGGGCCCTTCCCCAACCCTTTTACTGACAGAGCTAGTTAGAGGCCCTTCTCCCCCCCCCCCGCCACCCCAAACGTTCTAATCTCTCACCATTGATGTCTGGAGTTAGATCCCTGCAGAGGCCGTTTCAAAAGGTATCGGGGGGGATTCAACCCTCCCTGAAGGGATTTTTTTACTTTTTGGATTTTTCTGCAGACACAGGAAGTCTACTGACTATGTAGGAAAAGCTGTTGGGGGGAGTGAGCCCTCTGTTGGCAGAAATAAGTATCCGCACAGCCCCTCCCCTGTGGGAATTAGATATATAGATATTGTCGTAACGGGAGTGGTTAATCTGGTCCCTATCCATGCTGCTGCATTCTGATGCAATTGTCATTTCCAAGTATTGGTTAAGGGTAGCCTCACATTATTTATTTAAATATTTGTGCCCAGGGAGATACTGATCACCACTTTGGGATCAGGAAGCAATTTTTCTCCAGGCCAGTTTGGCTGGAGATCCTGGAGGGTTTTTGCCATCTTCTGGGTGTGGAACAACGGTCACTGGGGGTGTGGGGGGGAGGCATTTGTGAATATCCCACATTGTGCAGGGGGGTGGACAAGGTGACCCTTGGAGATCCTTTCCAATTCTATGATTCTATTATTGATTTTGATTTGTATCCCGCTCTCCCATGCTCAGGGCGGACACAACAGTCATATCACAATACTGGCGGAAAAAATTATAATAAGAATGTTAGAACATATAATTTAAAACCAGAATAAAATCACTCCAATAAGATGACAGACCAGTTTGTGAGTGTCCAGAACGCCTCCTGTATGGGCACAGCTAGGTGATCAACAGGCATCCAATTCACTGGAGAGTGCGGTGCAGATGTCTAGCACCAAGGGGCCTGTTGCAGTAATCTTGTCACCAGGTTTCAGGTCCTTTGTCATTCAAAGTGTTTATTCCATCGTCTGTACCCTCAAAGGAACATTTCTTGTATTATATTTTAACTCCCTTTTGATATCAGAGTTATTTTTCTTACACTAATGTTACGAAGTCTAATACCTTGTTACGAAGTCTAATACCTTTCTTCTTAGAGTATGAAATAATGGCTAGCGTAAGCTTTGCTCTATTAGCTGGAGGACTTTATAGACTGAATGGTGAAAACAACGGAATAGCCAAAGGGTAAGTGATTTTTAGACCAAAGCTAACTCAAGGCAGCTAACAAAGTATTGCAAGGTCACCAAAACAGGGTAACAGTCCAACAACAAGATAAAACAATGCATAAGTTAAAAGCATGAAGATTAAAATTCCTAACCCACACTTGATTCATGTTTATGTCATGGAAGGTAACTTTGAAGTGATGTGATACATGTGGCTTGAATTGTGAACACTGTTTATAGGACAAAGCTAGCATTACTATGGGGAGGGAATTTCTGTTTCTGAAACTGACTTTTTTTAGGTATAACCAGCCACTGATTTATTCTCTTTTTTCTCTTTCAAAAGAGGGATTTCTCTTGCATTTCTCTTCTTCAGCCGTTGCAGTTGTTTTATGTTACAACACAGGGTGGGGCTATAGCAGGAGAATAGGAAGGTCTGAGAAGACGTCACCTTCCTCTGAACGTCAACTGAGTGAAATTTGGAAATGTTGCAGAACCCCCCTTCCTGTCCGTCCCCTCCTTGAATTTCTTTTTGATCAAAATGGAATTGATTAAAAAAGACTTCACATACCTTTTTAAAAAAGGAACAGAAATGGATCGTTGGATTTCATGGGAAAATTGGGTAACAAGAAATTAAGAGAATTTCTTTTAACCATGCAAGATGAAGCCATTTTGCCAGCTTCAGCTAATTGCATGAATTCGCTTAGCTAGATTTGCAACATCTTAATTTAACGATGTGTCAAGGTGGGCCACAAAGGGTTTTTTTTAAGTATATAAAAAGTTCCAAAATATTTTGTCTTCAAACACATTTTAATTACATAATGGACACTTCCTCCAACAGTTTGGAAACAATTGGTTTAAGAAAGCAATGTAGTGTTTTCATCACAAAAACCAAAGCAAGTTTCTGTCCCGGGAAGAAGATACATTGAATGCACTGCTTGCTTAGAACCTGACTCTTCATCATGCTTGTCACCAAACATTTGGTTCAGTAGGGTCTGAGGAACCACCTCCAGATCCTAATAATGAGGAAAGCCTGAATACTACAAGTTGTAAACTACTAACAAATTTCAAAGGGCCAAATACAGTGCAGTATTTTTGCCTGCTAAGCATTCTCCTCACCAGTAGATGGCAGTACTTCATGTAAAGAAAACCATCTGTATCGAAACACCCTGAAACACACAGTACAGTACTTCAGTACTATCCAACTCACAGACATAGCACAAAGTAGTACATTGAACTATAAAGGACTGTGTAAAAAGAAGACCATGTAACACCACGAGTAAGAAAGAATGTATCTAAATCATAGCTGGCCTGTTCGTTCCCCCACAATCTTAATGATCTACCTTGGTACATAATAGTACACTCCACTGTCCTCATGAAAGTTCTGGAGGATCTAAGCCTTCACATCCCTTGAGAAATTTATATTTTCCTTTCATTATAACCCATACATAGAAACTTTTCTCCACATTTTTCATAGGGTTCTTTTTATGTTATGAGCTGTCAGGTTGCTTCTGACTTATGGCGACACTATGAATTAATGACCTCCAAAATGTCCTGTTGTTAACCGCCTTGCTCAGGTCTTGCAAACTAAAGGCTGTGGCTTACGTTACTGAGTCAATCCATCCACCACTGGGTCTCTCTCTTTTCCTACTGCCTTAGACTTTTCCTAGCATTATTGTATTTTCCAGTGAGTCTTGTCTCCTCATGATATGACCAAAGTACAATAGCCTCATTTTAGCTTCAAGGGAGAATTAAGGCTTGATTTGATGAGTGAACTATTGTGTGAAATAGTCCCTGTGTAATAGTTTTGATTTGTGTGAAATAGTCCTCAGGTAAGAACCTGAAACGTACTACAGTAGAGGGAAAGCTAAAATTTTAGTATTTACTCTAATGTGATAATAAGTATTCAGAACTCTACGCAAGAAACTACTGCTACAGATGCAATATGTACCAGTATTATATGTGTATCCACTGTCTGACAGAAAGTACCATTTCCCATGACCTTATGCCTCAATCAACAGGGTGAACAATGTGGAGTTTATGAACACTCAGAAACTCTTTTTTGAGTTCTTACTGGCTTGGGTTTTAAGCTGAGCATGAGACTGATGAGTGCTCCTGTAGCTTTAATTTACTCATTTTCTCTTTGGTGCTTCAGGAATAAACATACATTGGTTATTTTGTGTATCTTCAGTCACAAGGATATGTTGCTGAGCATTTTCAGGATTATTCTTCAGTGATCCACTCATTCCCAGCCAAAGCCCAAACTGGAACATTAATAATTTATGCAGATGACTTTTCCTGGGATATGTTTGCGGGAAAGCTGGTGATAACATTCCCCTTGCTATCAATATGCCAGGAATGTACAACTCACCATTCATTAAGCTGAAGACAGCCCACCAGCTAACGTATGGCAGCTGGCCAGGGATTCAACAGGCCTTTTGGTTTCATTCCCAATCCCAGTCTGGGACTGCAAGCAGAAAAGACTGGCTAGCACCTAACAGGCCACCGTACATAGTTGGCTCCCTACAGCGCTTGAAAATCACAAGTTGTGTGAAAGCACATGATGCTTAGTTCTTCCTCTCCACTTCAGCCACCCCAAACACTCTGATCTCTGCCCATATGCAGAATATATAGCCAGAGTTGTGGACTACATATAAACTACTGGATTAAAGCTGAATCCAGCCAAGACTGAGGTATTGGTGGTTTGCATGTGTTGCCAGCATGGAGAATAACTGTTGTTGATGA
>NW_015161968.1:857770-859360 GCF_001447785.1 Gekko japonicus
AGCGTTTAGTAATGGAACATGGGAATTAATTATGGAATGGCCAGCATTTTTAAGCTCTTCATTTCTTTCTTTGGGGCTCAGACTTCCTTAGAAGTTGAAACTCCTGCTGTTTGCCTTTTAAAAAGTGAAGGATTACAAACAAGCCTATTAGAAAGAAACTCACTAAGGATGCTCTGGCAGCAAAACCCATGGATGATGCATGTTCATACAGATCTTGTTTTGAAACAGTCATTTTGTACCTCATGTACAAACGGTGAACCGAAACAACTCTTTTTTCTATTTTATACTCAATGACTACTCTGTTTGCCAAGGGCAAGGGACCGACTGGCCAATATTCTTCTTTCACTTATGATAAAACAAAATATAGTTACACTTCCTTCAGATCTATGAGTCATAGTTCTTAATCTAGTTTACTTCAGGGGTTGTGTAGCAAGGCACTCTCATAGGGCTGCTAGCTCTTCCTTGACACCACAGATTCTGAAATTGGTGACAGACCCCCAGATCCTAGTGCTTTGGTCATTTGACATCTGGCTTACAATCAAAACTGGAGACCCCTCCCAGTGAGGCCATTCTTTTCTTAGTCAGTTGGCACCTTTTCTTATATGTGCAGCTGTTCCTTTCAACAGTATGAAATCACTGCTTTTCCCATTCTATCTCTCCCCTTCTGTACTTGCTCCCAGTTCCCAACAGGGAATCAAAACAACCAACTTCCACGACTGGTCACATTCTAAGCAGAAAAGCTGGCAAGTCCTTCAATGAACTTTGTTAGATGGTGGAACTAGTCTAGTAACCAAAAGGCTGTGCTCACCATGAAGCTGTTTAACTTGCAGCATCTTCTGTGAGACTTAAGTAAGTGCAGCATTGCAAGTTTTACATTCACAGCTTGTGCTCTGAGCTAGACAAATTCATCCTGCAGGTGTTACCAGATTCCAATTTAGGGTTGACAATTCTAGCTTGAGAAATTCCTGGAGATGTGGGAGAGGTGTCTGGGAAGGGCAGAGTTGGGGAGGGCAGGGGAGGGAGGTCATCAGGATATGTGGTGCCAGTCCTCCCTCTGAAGCATCCATTTTCTCCAGAGGAACCCATCTCTAATTTGGGAGAACTGGGTTTGATTCCGTACTCTGTTGTGGGGAGGGGAAGGAAGGGAAAGGAGATTGTAAACCACTCTGAGGGTCCTTAGGGTAGCGAAGGGCAGGGTATAAATCCAGTCTCCTCCTCCTTCTTCCTTTTCTTTATTGTTCATGATCTTATTATTAAATGATCCAGTGATATGTCCTTGTCTATTTGTTCTGCTAGCTACCCTTCTGTGTTGACCTGATTGGCTTCTTGTAATGTTTTGGTCTGGCTTGTGTGAGTTGATCTGTGAAAGTTCGATGAGTTGATGGTAGCGGAGATGGATTTAATTTGCTTGTTAAATTTATGTCCTGATTTTCAGACAATCCTCTACCAAACTGGTTTACATCTCTTTTACCAAACAGCCTTACAATCTAACAAGACAGGGAATACAAAGGGAAGGGGCATGGAGGGTGGAGGTAGGGGAAGGAGATCAGGTTGACAGATGAGTTTTATACAGTTAAATCAGTCTGATTT
>NW_015161968.1:859736-865880 GCF_001447785.1 Gekko japonicus
CTCAGAGTCTCAGAGTGGCTTACAAGCTCCTTTCCCTTCCCCTCCCCACAACAGACACCCTGTGTGGTAGTTGAGGCTGAGAGAGCTCTTTCAAGAACTGCCCTTTCAAAGACAGCTCTTGTCAGAACTACGGCTTGCCCAAGGTCATTCAGCCAGGTACAGGTGGAGGAGTGGGGAATCAAATCCGGTTCTCCCAGATTAGAGCCCGCGCACTTAAGCACTACACCAGACTGGCTCTCAGAGGTCATTTAATCGCCTTCAGAAAGCATTTACATGCCTTTTTAGTTCCCTTCCACAGGCAAGAAAGCTTAGAAGGGCATTCAAGTGTGGCACCTTTAATACATCTCCAACAATCCCCCCCTTTTGCATGTTTCCCAAAGGTTCATGGGGATGCCTTTGAAAACCTCACCATGACCTAGGTGGTATACCTCAGCAGGACTGAACTAGCAGAAAGGGGGATTATTGGAGAGGTATTGAAGGTGCCACTCTTGCGTGCCCTTTTAAGATTTCTTGCCCTGTGGAAGAGAACTCAAAAGGCATTTAAATGCCTTCTGAAGGTGATTAAATGCTCTCTGAGCTGTTTTTATCCTAGGAACTGCCTCACTCGCTGCCCTGTCCCTTGAAAGGAAGGGCTAGAAACAGGCTCGGATCCTCCCCCTTTGAAGACAGGCATTCAGATTAATTTTATTAACTGTAATTTAACTGCTCCCGTTAAAAATTTTAATGCTCCCCAAACCAAAAAATCCTGGCTATGGGCCTGGGTTTACTTATGAGGTGATGACCAATTACAAGCGCAAAAGAAAATTCGAAATGAGGGAATGTATATTTGCTAAACTGATAATATAATATTCCCTTGTTTTGGAATGCATTTCTATATTTATATATTTGCCATGTCACCCTTTGGATGTACATGGTGTCACCTCACTTTTAGTTCAAAATTCTCCTCAAAAAATGCATTAAATAACATGAATCCATTACTGTGCTTCTCTCTGTCTCTCCTTGCCCTGCAGTCTTTCTCATAGATTGTAACCTCTGGGCAGATAGGGGCTTTCCTAGTTTTTGCTTATAAAACTCTGTGAAGTGCCACATATAAAATGAATACAATATCATATGACCCATGTTAAGCACACTTTAATCTCATAAACAGTCACAAAATTAAGCATATGAAACCAATGGGACTTAAAATTGCTTAATGTGGATGGGTTGTGCCCATAATACCCCAGCATCTTCGGTTTCAGAACTGCAAAGCGGTCTTTATTTCTGATCAGTAACTGTGCTCTTTTGAGTGACATTACATCAATGAATAAAATAAGATAGTGCTTGTTAAGAAAGCTTCATGCACTGTAGAAAGGAAATGCTTTTTAAATAACCAGGATCTCCAGGACATAGTTTTGTCTGGTGTCATCTGATCTCATCTCAACAGGTTTGTGCTTTCTAGTTGGAGACCTCCAACACTTTTTGTTATTGTTGTTGGTATTGATTTGTAGTAGACAGGATAATTATCACTGATATGTTGCCCTTTTTGGGCTGCACTATTTATGCATGCTAGGCAATATGTTGCCCTTTTAGGGCTGCACTATTTATGCATGCTAGGCAATACTGAGTTGCAGGGACTATCCCCTCTAAATGCCCTGCTGAGTGACATGATACTTAGCATGACTTTTACCCCTGACTCATGTTCCTACCATTTCTATAAAGCCAGAATGCCTCGAGAGAAATATTATCTGCAGGGCTCAGCTCCAATCATTCAGTCCTCTGTCGGTAAGTCAAGAAAGTCTGACTGTACGAAAACAAGATAAATATAAAAGGGGATTTAAAAAAACTAATAGCATTGAAACTAAGCAACTAGTTTGCACTTGACCTAACGTTTAGGGTGGAGAGGTGAATTTGCATGGGCAGTGGGGACCAGGGACAAAGAGGTTTTAAGTGGAGCCTGATTCAGCATAGTTGAAAGTTGTGCCTTTGACATACATACACAGTATATTGGCAGAGGTAATTTTACGGATTCTGGGGCCCTGGGTAAAAGTCCAGGATAGGGCTCCAGAATCAGCGCTACCCCACACTGGGGGCCCCTACCTCCCCCTGCCAGAGCCAAATGGGAGCAGCCTTCACTTCATATGAGGTGGGTGAGAGCCATCACTGGAAACTGGCTACCCGAACCCCAGAAGGACCAGGCACAAGCGGCTTCTGTTGAGGTGGCTGCCCAAGTCCTGGACAATATGGGTGGGAGCCTGGTTTTTTCCTACTTTCTCCCCCTCCAGGGGGTCAGGGGCATGATTGAGCAGGGGTCCCCCCAGAACAGGGCCCAGGGCAGCTGCCTCTGTTGCCCAATGACAAGACTGCCCCTGTACATAGGCTAATAATCTCCAAAATGTGCAGTGTCTCTGTATGATCTACTGCTTAGACTTTGCATTCTTCAAGTCAGGTTCTGTTATGATGTGGTATGGGTACATGTATATCTGTATAAGGTGCGAATAACTGAAATATTCAGTTCCTTCCAGTAAAGAGGCACAGGGAAATTGCCCAGAGGAGATGCCTATTGTGTCTCTGCTTGAATCCTAGACTTGGATCCTTTTGTCAATTGGCACCATTAGACTAGAGATTCACGTGGGAACTGGTGAGTAATTATGAGATAGTTAATTGTCAAATATAATGTAAAAGTAAACATTTTGGAATGTAACAGTGAAGAGTGCTCCAAGTTTTAATCCAGAAAAGAAGTCAATCATTTATTATGGCCATAGACCAGCAGAGTAAAACATACTCGAACATAGTGGCTACAAGAATGTGTATATATATAGTCAGAAAAGGTAGGGTTTCTCAGCATTTGGGAAGCACGGTTATCAGATTATGTAATTGTTTTTGATGATATTTATTCTCCGTGAAGCACCAGCAAGCTCACTTTAGATATATATGCAACTGAAAAATAATTATATGGCTGCCCCCAACTCTTCTATAGTTAGGACAAGAGCATAAAACAGTTGCAGTAGAGATGGGTGTTAAGAATATTTATTTAAGGTATGGGTTAAACCCTTCCTTCCACTACTATAGCCCTAAAGCAAGTTACAGTGTTTAAAGCAATGTGCAGTATCAATGATATATAATTAAATTACACTAAAACTGTAACTGGTATCTTTCCAGGTTTTCTGCTCATTCAAGAGAGGGAAGGGCCTCCTTGCACTCCAAATGTTATGTGGGGCTCTAGGGGTCCAGACTGACAAAAAGGTACCCAGTACAGGACTGCAATGAGGAGGAGAAGTAGGTGAGCTCTCCCTTGCTGCATCAGTGGAAAAGCTGATATGATCCAACCAGAGGTATATATATGTATCAGTAAAAATGAAAGTAAAGCAGCTCTAAATGATGGATATTGGTGACAGTAAAAGGAGGGGAAAACAGGATGTCCAAGACCTGACATCAAAACTCTATGATTAACATGGCAAATGATGAGATGTTAGTCAGGTAGTGATTTCTGTGGCTGAATCACTAGAATAGCTGAGTAGTTCAGGGAAGCAATATTCCATTTCCTTTGAACTGCACGGTTGACTATGTTTTATCTAGCACAATGTACATATTCTAGGGTGACCTAGCAGCAGTCACAGAGAGCACATGTTTATCGGATTGCAAAATGAAAATGAAAATTAAGATAGACAACAGATGCTACAGGGTTTATGAGAAGCTTTTTTTAAAGTGTGAAAATTGGAGATGGGAAGACACTCCTTTTCAAAGAACTGCCACTCCTCTCCGTGGGTCGGATTACAAGATTGATCAGATCTGTTTTGCAGACAGGATTTCATAGATCTTCAGCAACTTCACAAACTCCCAGGAGTGATATTTACAATTACCGATTTAACTGAAATGGCAAGAAGAATATTGTTGCATAAACTGCAGAAAATCAATTGGAAATAATCCAGTAAACTGGAGATTCAGGGCCGAAGCATAAATCCAAGTAGTTCTTGCTTATTATAAGACCTATCCACTTCTCAGCAAGGAGAGCAATGTCTGTAGTAGGGATGGGCATAAACCGACTGACAAACTAAAGTTTTTCATGAAGTTTGGCTTGTTCGGGGTTTGCAAACTGAAGTTTGTGAACTGAAGAACCAGGATGAACTACCATGAATTTTGGTGCAATTCGTGGTGGCTCATGATGGTTCATGAGAAACAGTTGAGCAGCTGGGAGATGAGCACGGAGATGAGCATCGCAACCCTAGAGTCGGATTCGACTGGCTTTCAAGCAAGGGAACCTTTACCTTTACTTCTATACTCAGGGCTATTTTGGGGCAGGAACGCACAGGAACGGAGTTCCGTCTGGCTTCAGAGTTGGCCACACCCACTACAACCAAAACCTCTGCATGCGTGGCTACAGAGGGAAGGCCTGGAGAGCGAAACCCCCCCCCCGGCGACTCCAAGGTAGGTGGGCCAGGGGCCCCCTGGAAGGATCGGGGAGGCATTTAAATGCCTCCCCATCCCTTCCCTGGCGTGTCCAAAGGCTGGCTTGCCCGGGCTCCCTGCAAGCCGTGGGGCGCCCAGGCAAGCCAAGGGAAGGCATTTTAAACTGCCTTCCCTTCAAGGGTGGGGGCTTGCCCAGGCTCCCCACAGCCACAGGGCACCCGAGAAAGCCAAGGGAATGCATGGGGTGTGGCCTATTATGCTAATGAGCTGTCTGTCATGGGTGTGGCCTAATATGCTAATGAGTTTCTGCTGTTGGGTGTGGCCTATTATGCTGATGAGTTCCTGCTGGGCTTTTTCTACAAAAAAGCCCTGTCTATACTACTTCCAGGCACCAGTTCAGGGTTTCTACAATCTCCCCTGGATCATCTGGAAGCACAAGCTAGAGCTGAGTTTCATGTAGATGTGAAAGAGCATAGAACCTTGAAGGACCCCACAGGCCAAAGGCCAAGGGGCTGAGCAGGAGTCTCCCAGCAACACCTTCTGAAGCCCACCCTCCAGGTAGGACCAGAACCACTGCAGAACAGCACCTTCCAATCCCAGCCCAGATAGGCAGTCCAGAAGGATACTGTGCTCAATGGTATCAAAAGCTGGCAGGTCCAGTAGGATTATCAAAATGAGCACTGGACACGCAAAGAGCCTACCACCCAATTATGCCCCAAGTCAACCTACATTGTCCTGTTTCTCACAGACTCAGAGAGAGGCAAGGGGTTTAGTTACTGTTTTTGCATGTGTAAATATCGCAGACGATGGAATCAGGGTGGGTCTTTCCCATCAACAGGTAAAGTAATAGATGACAAAGACCTACCCACTCAATCCCTTGGTGGTTCTGATAGCCAGACAAAATTCCCAGCAATGAGAAATCATACTATAGAGAAGTAGATCCTAAACCACTGGTTAGATTTGACTCCAGTAGACCAACAAGGTTACCCTCTGAAGCTATGCCCCTGGGTATATGTGTGGAAGTGGCATAAATCAGTATTAGTGGTTAGGATAGGTTGTCTCCGGCTTTATTTAACTACTGCTGGGGATTTGATTGAAATTAGTAGCAATCATCATAGGATATTGAATGTTTATATAGTAGGGCAGGTGGATAATTGGTCTTATCAGCACCAGGAGCGGTAGCTTGCTCCCAGCATGTATATAGGGAGAGCGTTTCACTCAGCCCGCCAGTGGTCTGAGGCTCACGCGAAGACTGATGGTGCAGCGATGCCTGGGCAACAGATTCCAGTGCTCCTGGGGCAGGGAAAGTATAGTGGTGGGTCCAGGCAGAGAGTCAAGGGAAGGATGTGGAGAAACAGAACGGCTCGGCACCCTTCCAGCCTGCGACCCATCCCGAAGGTTGTTGGCAGAGGGGCTAGGATAGATAACCTCCCTCCAACATTGGTGCTGTGTGACACCAGGTCAATAAACAATAAGACCATGGTGCTTCAGGACTTCCTGTTGGAACAGAAGATAGACCTGGTGTGCATGACCGAGACCTGGGTGCGGGACGGGGTGACTGTATGCCAAGTTCAATAGAGCAGTTGCAGTCCACAAGGATTCATAAGAATAGGTTGCTTTAATACAAGTCACTATTGATACCCTTCCATGGTCATTGTCAGGAATGAAACTCAAAGCCAAGCATGTACAGATATAGACAGTTTTTAAAAAGGCTAAGCCGGGACTTCCGGTTTATGGCGGCGTGCTAGCAGACTCACC
>NW_015161968.1:866469-869207 GCF_001447785.1 Gekko japonicus
GGCTAATTCCCCCCATCATACAGCAGGCAGGTTACACAGAGCATACATAGAATACAAATGGCAGTTTACTGACATCATAGCTCTCTCCCTCCTGAGTTCTAGGTCCTGCACCAATCACGGACCTGGGGGCAGGGGGGAGGAGTGGCTATGTTCATTCGGGAGGCTTACTCCTTCAGGGCATTCCCGCCACTAGAGATCACGGGCATTGAGTGTGTTGGTCTGGTGTGGGAGGCCGAGGAGAGTTTGGCAATTTGACTGCTGTACTGACCACCTAATGCACTGGTCAGTAGCCTGCTGTCCCTGATGGAGGCCGTATCAGGCTGGGCGCTGGAACACCCTAGGCTGCTGGTCTTGGGTGACTTCAACGTCCATGCCGATGACGCGGCTTCCAGTCAGGCAGTGGACCTAGTGTCATCCATGGCGGTGCTGGGACTCTCCCAATACATAACGACCCCCATGCACTGGGCCAGGCACATGCTCGATCTGATCTTCGTGGCTGGGGTGATAGTGGACTGGATTACTGCTTCGGCAGTACCATGGTTGGACCACTACACCCTGAGGACCCATCTGAATGTTCCACCCCGACCCTGTTTAGGCGGTGAGCAGATTTTAGCTTGCCTGTGGAGCCAAATGGACCCAGTACAGCTTCAAATGGCTCTGCGGGATCCAATGCCCCCTGGCAGCTCGTTGGATCAGCTTGTGGAGGACTGGCATAGCCGGCTCTCTGCAGCTATCGATGAAATTGCTCCCCAGCACCCTCTGTGCCCTCACTCTAGGCTTGCTCCCTGGTTCACCCAGGAGTTGCGGCTTATGAAGTGAAAGCTGAAACATCTAGAGAGATGGTGGCGCCATGCTCGTGACAAGGCTACAAGAACATCTTATAGGGCGTTTATGAGACCCTATGAGATGGCAGTCAAAGCCGCTACAATTGCGTCCGTGAGCTCACACCCAGCCCAATTGTTTAGAACAATTCGGTCTTTAACAGCTCTGCCACAGGGCAGACCAAATGCTAGGGAATTGGATATTGGCCGTGAGGCATTTGCAAACTATTTCGTGGATAAAGTCTTGGCGCTCTGCTGTGACCTCCCTGCCACAGTTGAAACAGTGAGTGAACTCGAGGCCCCTTGCATGTCCTCGATTTTGGGTTTGGATTATTTCAGCCTGCTCAGTCTGGAGGAAGTCGACAGATTGCTCATGACTGTACGCCCAACCACAGGAAGCGATGGTCTGCCCTCTCTTGAAAAAAACAACTCTAGATCCGGCCTAATTGGGACAACTATCGGCTGGTTTCCAATTTGCCCTATTTGGGCAAATTAATCAAGAGGGCGGTGGCGATACAGTTACAGGGCTTTCTGGATGACGCTTCCATCTTAGATCCCTACCAATTCGGTTTCCACCCGGGACACGGGACGGAGACAGCGCTGGTTGCCCTTACTGATGACCTCCGAACCTGGATCTGGGCAGATTGGCAGCACTGTTGCTGTTGGACCTTTCGGCTGTGTTCAACATGGGCGACCATCAGTTGCTGACCCACCGCCTCACCGACGTGGGCTTGCCTTGCAATGGCTTGCTTCTTTTCTCCAGGGTCGGGGACAAAGGGTGGTGCTAGGGGAACAGGAGACACCCTCTTGAGTGTGGTGTGCCTCAGGGGGCGGTGCTTTCCCCTATGTTATTTAACATCTACATGCACCCTCTTGCCCAGATTGCCTGGAGGTTTGGGCTGGGATGTCACCAGTATGCTGATGACACCCAGCTCTATCTGATGTTAGGTGGCCACTCAGACTCCAGCCCGGAAGATCTGGACTGGGCATTGCAAGCCGTGGCTGGTTGGCTTAGACTGAGCAGGCTGAAACTAAACCTGATGAAGATGGAGGTTCTGTGCCTGAGTTGGGGTGGTCTGGGGATGGGAATCCCACTCCCAGCCTTTGACGGTGCACCTATGGTGCCAGTGCCAGAGGTGAGGAGTTTGGGAATGCTCCTGGATTCCTCCTTAACTATGGAGGCCCAGGTGGCAGCCACTGGTAAATCGGCCTTTTCCCATCTTCAGCTAATTTGGCAATTGGTCCCGTTCCTCGACCACAACGACCTGGCTACAGTGATCCGTGCGATGGTCACCTCAAGATTAGACTACTGTAATGCTCTCTACATGGGGCTGCCCTTGTCACAAATTCGGAAGCTGCAGCTAGTGTAGAATGCCGCGGCCAGGCTGTTGATAGGTTTTAGATGGGAGCACATCCAGCCTGTGCTGAGGACACTGCACTGGCTGCCAATAGTATACCGAATCCGCTTCAAAGTGCTGGTTCTTACCTTTAAAGCCTTATATGGCCAGGGTCCAACATACCTACAGGACCGCCTTTCCCCATATATACCCCAGAGAGTACTACAGTCTCGGTCTCAAAATCGGTTGACTCTCCCTGGCCCAAGGGAGGCCAGGCTAGCTGCTACTAGGGCCGGGGCCTTCTCGGTAGCGGCCCCTACCTGGTGGAACAAGCTCCCGGACGAGATCATGGCCCTGCAGGACCTCTCACAGTTCTGCAGGGCCTGCAAGACAGAGCTCTTCCACCAGGCATATAACTAGGGGCCGCCGCCTTAGTGCATGGACCATAATGTTGACATCAGCAGCTGCCTCAAGAATGAGCAAATAACATCCAAACACTTATGTGGAATAACATCGAAGCACTTTCATCTGAAAACATCTCATTTGTTTATTTTTAACTGCCGCCAGTACTTTGTAACAT